>NW_018403482.1:0-102 GCF_002113885.1 Mizuhopecten yessoensis | reverse complement strand
TATACTATTCATATTGTTTGTTTTAGGACTTTGGATCTCCCCACTGCCTGTATACTGTTTATACTGTATGTTTTAGGATGTTGGATCGCCCCACTCCCTGTA
>NW_018403481.1:4682-4759 GCF_002113885.1 Mizuhopecten yessoensis | reverse complement strand
ATTCAGCCACCAGCCTGGACGTCCCACTATTCAGCAACCAGCCTGGACGTCCCACTTTTCAGCAACCAGCCTGTTTG
>NW_018403481.1:0-102 GCF_002113885.1 Mizuhopecten yessoensis | reverse complement strand
CCAGCCTGGTTGTCCCACTATCCAGCCACCAGTCTGGTTGTCCCAGTGTCCAGCCTACAGTCTGGTTGTCCCACTGTCCAGCCACTAGTCTGGGTGTCCCAC
>NW_018403480.1:0-102 GCF_002113885.1 Mizuhopecten yessoensis | reverse complement strand
AAAGTTCCCCACTTCAGTGATTTCATTGTAAACTGAACCTGTGTTTAGAGATCACCTGTATTAAGAGAACCCCTGTGTTAAGAGAACACCTGTGTTAAGAGA
>NW_018403479.1:4026-4153 GCF_002113885.1 Mizuhopecten yessoensis | reverse complement strand
CACTCAAGTGAGACACCATTGTTGTGTGTGACCACTCTAGTGAGAAACCATTGTTGTGTGTGACTGGTGAGACACCATTGTTCTGTGTGACCACTCAAGTGATACACCATTGGTGTGTGTGACCACA
>NW_018403479.1:0-102 GCF_002113885.1 Mizuhopecten yessoensis | reverse complement strand
GTGAGACACCATTGTTGTGTGTGACCACTCTAGTGATACACCATTGTTGTGTGTGACCACTCAAGTGAGACACCATTGTTGTGTGTGACCACTCTAGTGAGA
>NW_018403478.1:21226-23626 GCF_002113885.1 Mizuhopecten yessoensis | reverse complement strand
GAAGATAATCTACTCAAATTGAATCTATGATGCTGCAGCTGCAGTAACGCCTTAATAAGAAAAGAACTATTACTTCTACAAAAAATGACAACTGTGTCTTGAATGTCAAAGATTAAACAAACTTTTTTTACAAAATTTGAAGGTATAATGCTGTAGCCGCATATTCAAGTTACACAAGACAAAAAACTTTATTTTGTACTCCAATTTAAAGTGTACATATGGCACTGCAGGTGCAGTTAGTACACTACCTGGAAATTGTTTACAAAACTTTATAATGGACATGTGATTAAAGAAGATAATCTATTGAAAGTGTAGCTAGACGCTGCAGCCGCAGTAATGCCTTAATAAGAAAAGAACTAATATTTCTACAAAAATTGACAACTGTGTCTTGAATGTCAAAGATTAAACAACCCTCTTTACTAAAATAGTAGGTATAATGCTGCAGCGGCAGAAACAAGTAAATACAAAACAAAAACTATATTTTGTACTCAAAGTGTACATATGGCACTGCAAGTGCAGTTAGGCCTCTAGTTGGAAGTTGTCGACACAATTTCATAAACATGTGATTATAAATAAGATAATCTATTCAAATTGAAGCTGTGGCGTGCAGTTATGCCTTAATAAGAAAAGAACTATTAATCTACAAAAATTGACACAACTGTGTCTTGAATGTCAGAGATTAAGCAAACTTCTTTACAACATAATTGTATGCAGCTGGAGATACAAGTTTAAACAAGACAAATACTATGTGTTGTATTCATAGTGTACATATGGCAATGCAGCTGCAGTTAGGTCATTATTTGGAAATTGTCTATACAACTTTGAAACGAACACAAAATTAAACAAACTGTTCTACTGAAATTGGCGCTGCAACTGTATTAAGGCCTCTTGTTGGAAATCTGTACACACAGCTTTGTGATAAATGCAAAATTTAACAAGATAATTAGGTGACATTGTAGATATGGCGCTGCAGGTACAGAAGCAAAAAAGAAGTCACAGATTGTACAAAAACTGTAGATATGGCGCTGCAGCTAGACCATTTCAAGAAAAGTTTTGATACAAATTGTCTTTGTAATAAACAAAAGTTAAAAAAAAAATTGCACTAAAATGTTACATATGACACTGCTGCTGCAGTTAGGTCTCTCTTTGGAAATTTCTAGACACAAGTCTGCAATGAACACAATTAAACAAAATAATCTTGAATGAAATGGTAGGATATAAGGCATTGCAGCTACATTTATGCCTTCATAAGGTTAAAACTAATATTTAGATCTACAAAAAATTGTTGATAGGACTTTCCAGATGCAACTTGATTTATAAACAAACTTTTCTCCTGAAATTGTAGATACGATGCTGCAACAGGTCTTAGACCCGTGGTTGAACATTTTGAACACTTTGTGGTGAACAGAGTGATTTAGTGAAAGCGTCTTATTTCCTACCATTGAAACTTCGTCTATGATAACAATAGACAGGTCTCTGTATTTAACTCTAAGTGTGTTAAGTGTGTCAGAATCTACATGATAGTTTTGATAACCACTTTACAGTTGTCGGGGTTTTCACCTTTTTGTGTACAAAGATGACGTTTTAATGCTTGATACAATGCCTTTAAAACAACAGATTTTCCAAAACCAGCATCACCTGTTAAGAAAGTGTATAATGGGTGATCTTTAGTTTTGATCCAGTGTAACACATGCAAAAAAAATCCTTTTGCTTCATGTTTAAGTTTCTTACTAGCTTAAGATATTCCTCATTTGGTAATAGAGTGGGTGAATGTTCGATTAGTGGAACAGGTTGTGATATACCAAGGTCTATACCAATATCATATTGTTGTTCAGCAGCTTGTGGTTTGTAAAAAATAAATTGTGTGCTTGCATTTGAACCTTCTTGTTCATCTTCTTGCTCAGTATGCTGATTCAAAGGTGCAATTTGATCAAATTCTTCACTGAGGTCATTATAAGCTCTTTGCATGGCACTATCTAGCTCATCAGAATAATGTTCATATTCAGCAGACTTGTTATCTACAATATGGCTAACATGATGATAGTGATCCTCGTAAGTTTGATATTCTCCAAGTAAATCTCTTTCTTCACTTCGCCATGGAAAGAATAGCAAGAGCTTTTCTCTGTAGTGATTTTCAGTGTCTGTCTTCACATTGTAACGGACATAGCGGATATCTTTTCTGTGTTTTCTTCGCTTAATAACAATACCATTTGGTAAGTTAAGTTCTTTCCATGTTTCTGAAATTTCTAAAAGATCTTCGTTTTTGAGTCAGAAGTGCATATGTCAACATCATTGATATCCTCATTTGATACCCTTTTTTTAGGATATGTTATGTCAAGTTCAGAAACATAATCAGCAAGACACATGTTATTTAGTTGCTTGGGACGTTTGGCATATCGT
>NW_018403478.1:13830-18988 GCF_002113885.1 Mizuhopecten yessoensis | reverse complement strand
TAAGTTTCATCAGATCTACGGCTCTGTTTCTTTTTTGCTTCTTTGTCTTTAAAGCTTTCATCAGTTCTAGCTTTCTGTTTACATTCAAGTTCTTTTCTCCGTTCACTTGCTCGATAAGTTTCATCAGATCTACGGCTCTGTTTCTTTTTAGCTTCTTTGTCTTTAAAGCTTTCATCAGTTCTAGCTTTCTGTTTACATTCAAGTTCTTCATTCCGTTCAGTTGCTCGATAAGTTTCATTAGATCTACGGCTCTGTTTCTTTTCAGCTTCACAAACTTTAAAGTTTTCATCAGCTCTAGCTATTCGTTTATTTTCAAGTTCTTTTTTGCGTTCACTTGTTCGATAAATCTTATTAGATCTACGATTTTGTTTCAATTTGGCTTCATAAACTTTGAAGTCTTCAACAGATCTCGCTTTTCCTTTTCTTTTTGCAACCATCTTTTTTCTCTTTTTCGTTGTAATATTCATCTTTTCTTTGCTTTTGTTTGTATTCTCTGTTGTATTTTCTTCTGTGTTCTATTTTTTCATTATAAGCTTTTAAAAAGTTTGTAACATTGCACTGTTTTTCAAGATTAGCTGCTTGTTCTTTCTTTAGACACAGGTCTTTTTGACTCTTAAAGTATTTCTGCAGTAGTTCTAACCTTTTTTCTTTCATCGAATTAGAGGGGTGAGAGGGTGTTAAAGCTTGCTGTATTTCAGAAATAAGTCTCATCTCTAGAGACTGTATCTCAAACTGCTCAATCATGGTCAGATTTAGACTCGCATAAAACTTGGTCATGTAATCAACAAGTTTTCTTATGCAATGAGAAGTGCAGAAAACAGCTCTTCCTCCTTGTGCATCTAGGAGATCATTACCATGAGGATGCGAATCAAAGAAATGAAAGTGTTCTTCAGTTGTTTTCCAAAATGCAGAAGTAATTGAACCTACTGTTATCAAAGCCATAGTTTCATGTTCAAACACTGCAATGACAGCATTATGTAGGGAGAGGAAATTGTTATTGTGTCCATTGCCAATGGTTCCAACTAAAAGATCACGTCTTTCAATGTGACATTTATAGGATAAAGAACAGATCACATATGGAAGATCTTCTAATTGCAGTAAGTAAGATCTGAAATTACTGCTTCTTTGGAGGTCAGATGTAACTGTATGATACAGTTCATCTCCTTTGTGTAAAACTTCATCAAGGACATTGGTAGTGACAGGCCTATGCAGTTTTGCATAAAAAAGCATCATAAGTGAATTGCATGTACATTGACGGTCTCTTGAAATCCTTGGAAATCTGGCATCAGATTGTGAAAAACTAGCAAATACATGGTGCGGCATTTCATTGTTGTTCATTGGATTTGATAACTGTTCAATCCTTTTGTTTATCTGAATCGCCATTTCATCAGTTAGAACATAGTCATTTTGAACCTTCTGTTTTTTTATTTCATTTCTTCCAGTGCTGTATATATTTTTCCTCTTGTGTGGTTTCTGCTGTATGTTTTCTTTGGGATTAAAATGTACTACTTTGCTCCGAAGTATTTACTTTAGTGCAATTGACAATATTTTGGGGTTTGTCATGCTTTTGTATGCCTGTGCATTGCTATTTTCCAGTTGTTTCTTACTTTGAAGACTTTGGATTTGTTCTTAATTTGTTACACATTTGTTTATTTGAGATTTTACACTGTTTGTTATTTCTTTGTGGCATTTGTTCAAATTTTGTTTCACAACTAGACTCATTAATTGTCTTTATTTTCATATTTCGTGTTTTGGTTTTCCTTCCATTTGCTGCCTGAAAATTACATGAGAATCTTAGTTTTGAAGTGGGCATCTTCTTTCTTATTTTCTGTGATTTTTTCTCCAGTGTTTGTTCATGGGATGGCTCACTTTTTGACGGTACTACCTTTCTATTCAATTTGGCAGTGGCAAGCAAGATGTTGTAAAGCGGTTGTTTCTTCTTGTGATGCCTTTTTTCCCTTTATTGTTTTTTCCAGGGTTTTTTTCTGTCATATTTAACTGTAATAAGCATTATGTTGGGCAAGGGTTTTTTCAATTTTGTTTTAGTGCCAACGCACTTATAATTAGAGACTCTTTCTTTTGGTTTAGGTTCAATCTGAGCAGGTTCAAAGTGTGGTTCATTCAGGGTAAGTTCAATCTGAGGTTCATTCTGAGCAAGTTCAATCTGAGGTTCATTCATGGGAAGTATAATTTCGATTTCAACCTGGGGCTCAATCTGCGTGGATTCAATCATGGTTTCATTCTGAGCAAGTTCAATCTGAGGTTCATTCATGGGAAGTGTAATTTCAATTTCGACCTGGGGCTCAATCTGGGGTTCAATCTGCGTAGATTGAATCATGGTTTCATTCTGGGCTAGTTTAGTTTCAGGTTCAATCTGGGGTTCAATCTGAGCCGAGTCAATCCTGGAATCATTCAGGGCAAGTTCAATTTCAGGTTCAATCTGGTCAAGTTTAACCTGAGGTTCAATGTGAGCAGGTTCAAACTGGGCAAGTTCAAACTGGTGATCAATATGAATAAGTTCAATGTGAGGTTCAATGTGTTGTTCAATCTGGGAAAGTTTAATCTGAGTTTTATTGGTGCTCTCACGAGCAAAGTCATTTGGCTGTGTTTTTATCGAGGCCACTTCCTCAGTCAAGTGTTTGTCAATTGGCTGTGTTTTTAATGTGGCCACTTCCTCAGCCTGGTCCGTCTGTCTCTTCTTGAGAGACCTCCACATCTCTCTCTTCACCACAGACTTCTTCAAGTTCTTCCTTCGAGGCATCTACAAAATAAAAATGTAAACACATACTAAAATATTCTACTCATCAAAGTCAAGTAATACATTTAACCTTGCTATTAACATAGCTCTTTAGCTGGTTTATCAAGTACTACAAGGATGCTGGATGGTGTGTAAGCATTATAACATATCTTAGTATTCAATTATTATTGATGTTTGTGACCTTTAATAGAGGAGAATGGTTTTGGCGAGAATTGCAGCTTCACACCAACGTGAAGTTGTTTTGTGTTATGTACATCTTATTGATCTGTTGAAGTGGTGGTGAATAAACATTTGTATTGACACAGATATCCCTTCTCTATGTTGCCTTACTTTTAAATGAATGATTTTTTACCACTACAACATAAGGTCATAAATAAATCATTGGAAATTTACTTATGTCTTCATATCAATAAATTACTATTATGTTTACAACAAGAATGACATGGAGTTATATGTCTCTCCTGTCTCGCTTTGTCAGTATAATAAGTTTTAAGCAAACTCGAATGATCACTAAAATTCAGTATTTTTTCTGGGAAGAACTGAAAAACCCTCCATTCTATGGTATGAAAGCACTCTGTTGTTATATAGACATACAATTATCAAATTTTGCAAAATCACTAATTCTCAAAAGTCACCTAGATATGACATTTTCTAACGCAAAAATCACTAATTCTGAATAGTGAGAAAAAGATACATATGAAATATTATAGAATTTATTCCAGTTTTACTATAAAATACATTGGTAGTGAATTGGAGAACCAATGAAGATTCAAGACGGATTTCTGGAAAAATTGGATTTTTAATTAAAAAATACAGCAAAATAGTTAAAATTCACATAATCTGTAGGGTGTGTTAAGATGTCCATACTACAATACAGTTATATTCCAGGGTTGGTATGAATAACATTGATTCATTTTGAGAAAGTGAGCTAAACACAAAATTTTAAAGCAAAGATTCATAGCGTTCTTTAATTTTGAGTCACTGGACCATTAAGTCTGGATGATATTCCTGAAATGTGTGTTGAGATGTCCACTATGTGATCTAACTACAATTTATACCAAGTGTGGTTAAAGTTGGTTATATAGTACACTTTTCCCCTACTTAACCCAACTAGGCCTCTATCCTGTCGGACACAATTGTATGTATTAAGATATCTAGAGATTACTTCAATATTTTTTTATGCATCACTCGGAAAACCCTACAAACAGTAAATTATCTTGGCACCCGTCTATTGAACGATCTGAATTAGTTCTATGAGTTAGACTGATCTGTTCTCTATTTCTCCTTTCTTTCCTGTTTAACTCCTAATAATTTGATAACAAGCGAAACCTTCAAATGAGTTATAAGATCTAAGAAAAAAATTGTCTGAAAAATAGCAATAACAAGCTTCAACTGACAAAATTGAATTGCAATTACACAAACTTTATCAAGTCAATAGCGATTTTTAAGGTGTTGCAATAAAAGAGTGAATTTTACAAGATCTGTTGTCATTTGGACGATTTAGTTTTTTGAAAGTGGGTCAAAGGTCACAGTCACGGTAAGAAGGTCCGCAAGTGTAGTAGCAATGGAAACGTCTTGTCACAAGAAACACATGTGAAATACCCAAGCTGTATCCTCATTTGTATTGACACAACACTGCTTCATAAAAACTTTAACCTTGGGGTATAGCAATAGCTACCCTGGACTTTGAATTTTCAGGTTGTCATTTGACTAAGTAGCCCTTTTAATGTATAATTATAATGGCTACCTCCCCTGGGCCGGGGATATAATCGATCCCATGCCTTGTAATGGAGCATGCCCGTTGTGAATCACACCGGGGAAATTTTCAGAATTAATTGACAGCACATTGGTCCCCATTTTTAAATAGGGTTGTAGTATGAGCTATTTCTTTTGATATACTGCACAACTCGAAGTTCAACTCTGCCTTAAATGCTGTGAAACTAAATCAAGTTACCATGTTGAAAAGTTTGTCTCTCTTGGCCGATATAGGTTAGACGTCCAAATATGGGTGTCATGACCCATTATTGAAATTGTAGTAAACATGGCGGCATAAGTAGTAATACTATATGTGGCCATACAGGCCATATATAGAAAAAAATAACTGAGATAACATTACGTGTGATCTGCCATGGCAGTCGTTTGTGCATTGGTAAGGAGTAGTTTTTTCAACAATTTTGCAATACTTTGATAATAATAATAATATACAGCATTTATATAGCGCCCTATATAATTTGTAAAATTACTCTAAGGCGCTTTACAACATATGGATAATAGTAATGGTTATAATTGTGAAAACAAACAACAAAGGCTTGCAATCACTTTCATACATTTAACAAGCAATGTGCACATAATTGAACAAATAAAAGGGTGGTATTTACATGACGTCTTTGCAAAGATTCT
>NW_018403478.1:2693-11870 GCF_002113885.1 Mizuhopecten yessoensis | reverse complement strand
CTATGGGTTCACATTTAAGGTCCGATTATTATATAAACTATTAGTAAAATATAAGGAAACAAAATCTTAACAAGAGGCCCATGGGCCTTAACAGTCACCAATATTAAAATCTGATGTCAAACTGCCTTTAAGTCACTTATCAAAAACATACTGACATACAATAAAAAATGCTTAAGATGTGATAACCATTTGATAGGTGGTGATGTGCTAAAAAAAAG
This sequence comes from Mizuhopecten yessoensis, assembly GCF_002113885.1. Classification (NCBI taxonomy): domain Eukaryota; kingdom Metazoa; phylum Mollusca; class Bivalvia; order Pectinida; family Pectinidae; genus Mizuhopecten; species Mizuhopecten yessoensis. The sequence continues at coordinate 11,652 of NW_018403478.1, read as the reverse complement.
GCTGGTCACATGATCACACGTAGACTGCAATGATTGTGGTGTGGGGGAGTGGGGTGTTTCGCCACACAGGTGCTTGCCTCGTCTGTCAATATACTCAGGGTCAGTGGAACGACCCAATCTCGGAAAAAATGTGATTGGCAACGAACTGTTCAAGAAATGAAGCTGTGAATGGTCTAAATCAACAAATAGAAATTTTTGAAGTCATCCCTAAGGGGAACCCCAGCAGTGACTATTAATTTTGGTTTCAGTCCCAGATTTTGACCTTTCTTGCCGACTACTGTTTTCAGCTTTCGTGTGTTTGCTTCTGTCGCTAACTACAAGCTTTTGGTTATCGATTTAGGAACAGATCTAACATACAACCAAAAGGCGTTCTGAATTTCAAACTGAAGATGTTCCGAATATGAATCAGTGACCTTTGAGGTTTCCGAAGGGGTAGACTGTTATTTATATTGCTAGTGATTGATTGAGATTTTTATGTCTGACCAACCAATGTAAATTTTGTAAATTTTGTAAAAAAAAAACAAAAAAAACATCACCTAGCAAAAGGGCAAACTTGATTTGACATGCCAGGTGTGCTTGCCATCGGCACACTACATTCAAACATACGCGCAATTTGGCAGACACAAATAACATTTTGTATTGCTTTGCATTTCTCTGCAGTCCGGCGAAACTTCTAATCGAACTACAGGCTTCGGTATCACAAACGTACTTAAGCTGAGATTTGAGTCCGAACTCAAGAACTCAAGCTCAGCATCCGTATTTCGTTATCACAAACTAAAAACTCAGCTCAACGCCTCAAGCTGAGCTCAAAAAGCTGAGACTGCCCAAGAGCAGACTTAAGTTCGAACTCAAGCTCCGGAACGAAACTGTTTGCAATAAATTGGCAGGCTTGGCGAACACTTATAATGACAAGAAAATATGTTTACAACATTGATTTGTCACAATCATCCAAAGTGTTGGAGACACACACAATCTTTACTAGACAATTATGCAGGTAAACCATATTATTGACAATTTATTTGCCATTTGTTGAAAATACAGTCGTTTTAATTTAAGCCCTGAATCCGAGTGCGATTTGAAATATAAATAATCGATGCGTTATAGTTTCCAACCAAAGGACTTTACATGAAAAACTGAGCATGTGATATTTCAAATGATGTATTTTCATGTTATTTTACTTTTTGTAAGACGATATATCGTGGCTTGTTTGTGTCCAAGTCGGACCGACTTTGGGCAGGTGACAGTACCCAAATCGGATCACCAAACGATCATTTTATTAAATCATTGAAAAATCTGAGGACGAATTATATTCATTTATGGTTGTATCAAATAAAGAATATCGATGGGTGTTCTCACAAACGAAATTAGCACCCGGGGCTCACTTGAGATATTTATAGAACGCTCTGAAGTCACCAATCAGCGGCCCCGGTTTTTTGAGAATGTCGGGACCCAAATCGGATCACGGCTTGAATTTTGCAGTATCGTACGCTTCAAATGAATATTTTTTTGTCAGCATATTAACATTTTATGATATCCTTTAGAATGTGTATGACAAAAAGGATTTCTATAGTGTGAATTGCTTCCAAAACAGAGTGCATAGTCGTCGCACGTGCCATTTTTTAAAAACGTAATCATAACATTGACATTTGAGTTTGAATTACGTTTTCTTGCGCTATTTGAACTTATCTGTAGTCATAAAATGGTGCATGGCTATCTATTCTAAGACTGCATCATTGTTATAACTGATTTGTCGACACATTTATTTTTTTATAAGTAGTTTTGCAAAAAGTGATCCGATTTGGGTACCGATCCGATTTGGGTACTGCCACCTTATGCTCCGAGATGATGTTACAATATAGACAATATTTCGGTAAAATAACAATATTTGAATGTGTTGACATGCAATTCTGGGTACAATCAGTAATTTGTTTCCATAATTTACACATAACCGTATATATTTCATTATGATAAATAACAAAAACGATGCAAATACCTCGTAATGTAATTTCTCAAGAACGTCGTCTGATCGTTAGAAGAGCCTACTGACCATGATCAGTAATACTAAATACATTGCGGGACTTAATTAAATGCACCAGACAGCGACTAATCGTCAATGAAAGCATTTAAGGTTTTGAACCAAGTAGTTTTAATATATGCTATTTTATACCAAAGTATATACAGTACCAGTTGAACAAACAAAGTCTTAACTTACATACGTAAAAATAATTTCCTTGTGAAACATGATTTCAATTATTGATAAAAGTGGGGCAAAGGAATGACTTGATTGGAGTATTATGCCACAGGGACCTGATAATGTGTTACTGCTATATTTAGACCTAACCTAAGGTGTTCAGAATAAATAGTTTAGGTCCAAATATAGCGGTTACAAATTATCAGGTCCCTATGTATTTAACCACATGGTATTTACTACATAATGTCTACCATAAAAAAGATGTATTTCAAAACCAAAGGTGTTCTGCGGTGTATTTGCAATCTTTAAATGTGTATGTAGATATATCCAACAGATTTAGATAAAAAATATATACATATGGTATAATTCTATGAACGGTCGTTGTTTTACATGTACATACGATTGCATGGCTTTTAAAATCCATTTAAAGTCTGGGGTTATTTTTTCTCGTTATATTTTCATAATTTGTAGTTTCGCAGTTTTCAAGATACAACAGGTGTATCTCGGGAATTACATATTTTACCATAAACTTTTAGTAAGATAAAGAACAAAATGACGTTATGCAAAAAAGTATAGTTTCCTTTGAATAAAAATTGGCACATCTTGAAAATCGCTCAACGAACAGAACTAACCGTATTGTGAAAGAAATATTCAGATAACTCTCTTACATGTTTCAAATGTTTCTCTCGATAAGTAACATTATAAATGAGATCAGGAAAACTCACTGATATATGAAGAAATGCAGGAAATTAAGAGGGAAAAAGATAACTGTGAACTTTAATTTGGCATGGGACTGTACATATAGGTACATGTAGATAACATGATGTATATAAATAGATCATTATAACAAAAAAATATTTAGATTTTAAAAAAAATGTTTGAAAAAAAAGGTGGAAGTGGATTGGAAATTTCCATAATACAAGATTTTCTGCATTTATTACATTTCACTTTATAAGGAATCACTACCTATGCCAATTGCAATAATGATTAAATGACGATCAATGACAACGTAAAGTAACCAGAAGAAAGAAATATCGTTCATGTGGAAATTTTTAAACCCGTAATTAATAAATGTTTGCAACAATTTAAGTCTATTATTTGTAAAATGTGATGGATTAAGGAAATCAAGGACAATATCTATTAGGCTTCACATTAAAAAGTGCGTTTTTAGACATATTATATGGAACACTTTCACCTCAAAACATAACATATATATACATGTGTATTGTATAATCGAAGGAATATATACACGTCTTGATTAGCTACATTTATTAGGCAATGGCAGTTAAAAGTACCAACAATAAAGTTAGGTTTTACTATGAATAGTCTTTGAGTCACGACTATGTATAATACATCTCCCAGTCTCGATTGGTAGACCTGTGGTTTTTGGGTGTTCAAATTTTACAACAACAAAAAAATTGTCACTTAATTTCTTGTCCCAAGTTTAAAGAAAGAGAATCATAACACTCGCCCGTTTTGTGTCGCACCTGCAGTATATTGTTGATCACGTCGTGGTACCAAGTATTGAGTACAAAGTAAACGCAATGTCCGCGACGTGGCCATTTCCTCTAGATCTTTGTCGTTAACGGAATCTTTNTTTTTTTCTTATAATTGGTCTTAAAGGGTGTCAAAATGCTGTCATTAAATCCGAGATCATTTTGGTGATACATTTGTATCGAATTGTATGCTAGTAATAGCCTGGAATATGGTTATTAGCATATCTATTTGACTGTTAGAACATGTTGCGATTCAGCAATATTTTATTATCTGCTTCGCATTGTGATAGATACATGTACAATATGGCCTGTGTATTGCGATATACTGGTTTTCTGATACATTAGTCATTACAATTAGTTGGTTTAATCTCTAAACTTCATGTCAGTGGACTTGTTTCAAATATGGATTCATTTTGATCAAGATAAAATGTGTATTAAGCAAAGCTGCATATTTATGCATGTTTTTTAATCAGTGATTAAATCTGATGTTTTCTGGACGAACTCCCAGTAATTTTTGTGCATGTTCAGTTCTCTTATATCATTTTTTTTTCATTTTAACAGATGAAATTTCTCATCCTTGCATTTTGAATGTGGAAGGCCTTGACATTGGGATGCAGAAGGCAAGGGAATATCGCAGAACTAAAAACTAAAAAAAAATAACATTGAACATTTTCTTCAAGTTTATCAACCACATGCTTTCTTATTATATCCTAGTAGGTTGGCATGGTTACCTAAACAGTGTGCAAACCAGGTCATTGTTAAACCATTTTGATTGACAGGTGGAAATATGTTGGTTGTAGCTTGGTCAATGATTTATTATACTGAAAATAATCATACAGGAAATGGGGTGACTTTCAGGTCATTTTGACATATTTCTAGTTTGTATATAATTCCATATATATCATGCAGTAGAACTGCAACCAGGCTTCATGAAATATCGAAAATTGGTTAGTTAGACTTCAGTTGCGTAGTCGGACAAATATGTCCAGCGAATAACACGCAAAACAGCTTAAAAAATACGGCACGTCAACACTTTAGCTTCGCAACGATAAGCCTTAGGTAGGAAACAAACTTATCTGTTTACTAGTTCATATCTACAGATTACTATGTTGCTCGTCCCTGCCTATCGTAATCATTCTACATTGAAAAGTTTGCGTCAAACTCCGCCATTTTTGAACCTGTGTAACACATTTGTAATCACACACCGATTAGCTCGCTAATTTTAACCAACCTTTGGCTGGCTTCAATATGTTCACTTCATCTCTTATTTTGTACATGCATTTGATTATGCGATTAAGATTCATCAACCCATTTCTTTCAAGTTATGAGTTAGGTATACAAATTATTCATGTCTTGGATACGTAATGATTTATATTCAATAAATCGGGGTATCAAATCTTGAAAAGCAATATGAAAACCTGCACTAACGTCAAATTTGTAATTGTGAAAGTATCACGCAGTTCCCATCTTACCGTTGCAATTTTCCAGAATGCACCACTTCCGCTCCGAACCTCCGTTGGCAGTTCCATACCTATTCGACTCTTATTTTTATGTTTATTATTATTTTTCTTTGAAAAAAAGTTGAAATCGTCGAATAAAAATCGCTGTATCAGAGTCATATATATCAATTTTTATTTTTTCTGTTACATATATACTTTTCTATGAACATAATGAAATCAGCAGATAAAAATCACTATCTCATTATATATATAAAATTAGAGGGCTGTATAGACGTATCAACATTAAGCTGCCATATTGGATTTTTAGAGTTACGTCCCTTAAATCGGAGTAAAGACACTTCCGGTTTCCCATTACACACGTGTACACGATACTGGCGGTATCTGTTATCAGGGACGCTGTTCTCTAAAATTCAGAATGTAGAAGTTGTTTGTTGTTATAATTAGTAACGATGGGATGTTCTCTGTGATGTGTTACAGATTAGTCATCATCAGACATTGCAATCGTCCATGGATATCAGTTTATATGTCTGTATGCCATAGGATTTGTTTATGGTTGGGTCATACATAAATATCGTCTGGTCGTAAGGAGCAATGTCATCCCTAGGTGCACATTAGTTTTTTTATTACTGCCGCGTGTTCAGTCGTTTTGACTAATTTTAACGCAATTCTTGGTTCTTGGAAATTCTTTAAATAAAATTAAGATCTCTGTTGTTTTGTTCATCCTGATGTCTTCGCCACACACACACACACCCATACCCAATGGTCTGTATCCTTTACTCTTTGAGATGGTCAGGGATGTGTAGTCCTCTACACATCCCTGAGTTGGTGTACATTGTGACCTAAATAGACAGTACTTGATTGTTGCCTCATCCAATTATTGGTAAATACTCGGGCAANGCATAAACCCTCTTTCTCTACAAACCATCCTTCACATAACTTAACCAATCAACTATAAATCCTTGTACTTTCTTGTGGTCACCCTCAAAATTAAGCGTCTTCAACCGACAACAAGCGTCTCCAGACAAAATCTTAAAAGATACCAAATGAAGCCTAAGTAAGTGTCATCAGAAGATGTTTTGTTTATATCACTATAATGCACCAAATTTCAATTGGATAATTGAAATATTTACTGAGTTATGATGAATTGAATTTTACGATCGTCGACGTGGCACATGTTTGCGTTAAACTGTTCAGTTAACAACTCGTCGCCAGACAAAATTATTGAAAATGCTTAATAAAGTAAATAAAATCAGAAATACATGTTATTTATGTGACTTGGATGTACCTATATTCCAAAATATTTGAACAAATTACCGATTTATGATGAATTGAATTTTTACTATCTGTGCTGTGGCACACGTGTGTGAATAGAACTCTACAGATCGTGAAGTGTCTTCAAACTAATCCCCGTCTTTAGCTCTTAATTAATCTAAAAAGTGTACATCTATGCAGGACTCTGATCGTATAAGCTGAAAACGGTCAGCCCAGATGATATTGCTTTATAAGCATTGTTTCACTGACTTGCTGTGATGGTATAATCAATTATGTTGACAATTATATTACTTTATGTATAAACATTTGCACCAGAATAAATACGTTTTAATTTTTACTTAAATTAATATATAATTTAGTCTTTTTTACTTAAATTAGTCACGGACTTCTAAAGTTCCCGATTTGATTCAGGGTTAAGATACTTTCATACAATTCAACAGACGCAGCACTGTGATGTACCACGGAATTATATTAAGTCCAAGTCCTCGGGTGATGTCCGTAAAGGTTGAAAAATAACAATTTCGAAATAATTAATCACATCATCAAGCTTCAAACCTAACAAGTGAAAAAGTTCCATAAGCATGTGTGCTAGAAAACTGACTTTTTTACTTCTATGAATGACATATTAACAATACCGAACACCGCAAGAATCGCCAAAAAAAACCAGGACGTGAAAACGTGATCGAGATAATTTTACTGAAACACACGGCCCTATTAAACAACCAAAGTTTCAATTTATTACAGAGGACAGTTATGTTAAATGAAGTACTGTTTTAACATTTTAACATAATTTTTGTATTGACATTTGACCTTCCGTGTCTGCATATGAAAAAAAGACTGTAATTTAAGTATTAAACTTTATTAAAAGGTTTTTTTCATTCATTAGTCTACAAAAAGCAATAAACATAGATAAAGTCACACGGAAATATATAATGGATCCAGGATAGAACCACGTCCACGATGGTAGCGTCTGCTATTTAGAGGTTCTGCAACTAAAGAACTATCTACTCGCACGTCCACTTTATCGGAAGTTTCATTTTGTTTGCAGTATAACAAATAGCAGCTAATTCACATTTGGTACCTTCCTTACTTAGCCCTTTTTTCAGAAAAAAATTGAGAGAATAAACTCTCCATATAAATAAATCTAGAGTCATGACACCAGGAACGTCAATCTCCCCAATCGGATCTCCAAACCATCTTTGTATTAAAACATTGAAAAATCTGAGGAGGAATAATATTCATTTATGGTTGTATCAAATGAAGAATATTGATGGGTGTTCTTACAAACGAAATTAGCACCCGGGGCTCCCTTGATATATTTATAGAACGCTCCGAAGTCACCAATCAGAGTCTCTGGTTTTTGCGAATGTCAGGACCCAAATCGGATCAAGGCTTGAATTTTAAAGTATCGTACGCTTCAAATGAATTTATTTTGTCAGCATATTAACATTTTATGATGACCTTTAGAATTTATATGACAAAAAGTATTTCTTAAGTGTGAATTTATTCCTATAGTCCAAAACCGAATGTATAGTCGTCGCACGCGCCATTTTTTTAAAAACGTGATAAAAACAATGACATTTGAGTTTGAATTACGTTTTCTTGTGCTATTTGAACTTAATAACTAAATATCTGTAGACAAAAAATGGTGCATGGCTATCTATTCTAAGACTACATATTTTTTATAACTGATTTGTTGACACATTTATTTATTTATAAGTACTTTTGCAAAAAGTTATCCGATTTGGGTAATGATCCGATTTGGGTACTGCCTCCTTACAGCCTGCTGTTTACGTTGTAAAATACGTGTAATAACTGTAACATACCGAAAAAGTTGTATAAAATGTTATAAAAAGTATATAATGATTACAATGACATATTATATATCACACACAAATTACATTAGATAGCGTTATATCTTGGAGACGGTGAACACTCGACGATCGCTTCTACTGTATCCATAGACGCCTACCTAAACCGGAAGTTGCTTTACTCCGGGCGCCACCGTCGCTTTGCAAAGGGCGATAACACGAAAAAAGTTATGTTGATACGTCTATAGGGCCCAGCCCCTCAGGCACCTGGGAGGCCAAAACTACCTTTTATACAAGATTAGGTCCTCTTCACCCAAGGATGCTCGCCACCAAATATGTATCAAATCCCTTCATTCCTACTGAAGATTTTGCTATATTTGCACTATTGGCCATGGTCCCTGCCCCTCATGCCCCTGGGGGGCTAGAAGCACCGTTTATACAAAATTGGTTCCTCTTCACCCAAGGATGCTCCACACCAAATATGGGCCAAATCCTTTTATTCCTACAGAAGATGAAGGATTTTAAAACATAATTTGCTATATTTCCCCTTTTGAGCCCTGCCCCACATGCCTCTGGGAAGCCACACCCACAATTTATACAAAATTGAGTCCCCTTGGCCCAAGGATGCTCCACACCAAATATGGACCAAAAATTTTCATTCCTACAAAAGAAGAAGGATTTTAAACAATTTGCTATATTCCCCCTATTTGGCCCCGTACCTCAGGCCCA
>NW_018403478.1:1241-1322 GCF_002113885.1 Mizuhopecten yessoensis | reverse complement strand
AAATCAGTATTCCTACTAAAAGATCATGTACAACTCTTTGGTGTTTTGATATTTGATCGTTCGTCTTATCATTATATATCA
>NW_018403478.1:0-102 GCF_002113885.1 Mizuhopecten yessoensis | reverse complement strand
TACATATCTTTGCTCCATGTTGTGTGACATTTATAACATACATATTTTTGTTCCCTGTTGTGTGATCATTATGACATACATATTTTTGCTCAATGTTGTGTG
>NW_018403477.1:4060-4208 GCF_002113885.1 Mizuhopecten yessoensis | reverse complement strand
AGAGATGAAGGCTAACGGACACTAGAGATAAAGGCTAACGAACACATGAGATGAAGGTTAACAAAAACTATAGATAAAGGCTAACGAACACTAGAGATGAAAGCTAACGAACACGAGAGATAAAGGATAACGAACACGAGATAAAGGA
>NW_018403477.1:1219-1891 GCF_002113885.1 Mizuhopecten yessoensis | reverse complement strand
AGAGATAAAGGCTAACGAACACTAGAGATAAAGGCTAACAAACACAAGAGATGAAGGCTAACGGACACTAGAGATAAAGACTATCGAACACGAGAGATAAAGGCTAACGAACACGAAAGATGAAGGTTAACGAACACTAGAGATAAAGCTAACGGACACTAGAGATAAAGGCTATCGAACAATAGAGATGAAGGCTAACGGACACTACAGATAAAGGCTATCGAACAATAGAGATGAAGGCTCACGGACACTAGAGATAAAGGCTATCGAACAATAGAGATCAAGGCTGACGAACACTAGAGATAAAGGGTAACGAATTCTAGAGATGAAGGCGAATGAGCACTAGAGATGAAAGCTAACGAACAAAAGAGATAAAGGCTAACGAACAATAGAGATGAAGGCTCACGGACACTAGAGATAAAGGCTATCGAACAATAGAGATGAAGGCTGACGAACACTAGAGATAAAGGCTAACGAATTCTAGAGATGAAGGCTAATGAGCACTAGAGATGAAAGCTAACGAACAAGAGAGATAAAGGCTAACGAACACGAGAGATAAAGGCTAACGAACACTAGAGATAAAGGCTAACAAACACGAGAGATAAAGGCTAATGAACACGAGAGATAAAGGCTAACGAACACTAGAGATAAAGGCTAACAAACACTAGAGAT
>NW_018403477.1:0-102 GCF_002113885.1 Mizuhopecten yessoensis | reverse complement strand
AAGGCTAACGAACACGAGAGATAAAGGCTAACAAACACGAAAGATAAAGGCTAACGAACACTAGAGATAAAGGCTAACGAACAATAGAGATGAAGGCTAACG
>NW_018403476.1:148538-170135 GCF_002113885.1 Mizuhopecten yessoensis | reverse complement strand
AAATGTGAGATGGTAACGGGTGGGCTACATAGTCGGGTTAATGTTTTGGACAGAAGAAATGTGGGATGGTAACGGATGGGTTAAACAGTTGGGTTAACGTTGTGGACAGAAGAAATGTGAGATGGTTACTGGTGGGTTACACAGTTGGGTTATTGTCTATGCGTAACGTAGTGATATTTTATTACAAGTTTTACTACATCACTTCTGTTCTGATATTGTTAATAACACAACTTTTCTATACTAAAAGTATTGATAAAAAACACAACTTTTCTATACTAAATGCATTGATAAATGACACAACCTTTCTGTACTTAATGTATTTAAAAGAAAACCACACAAATTTCTAAACCAAATGTATTGATTTTTTCATCATTTTATACTTAATGTATTGATATATGATACAATTTTTTATACTTATCATAATATAACATTTGTTTGCTAAATCTATTAATATATAATACAACATTTGTTTGCTAAATCTATTAATATATCATACAACATTTGTTTGCTAAATCTATTAATATATATTACAACTTTTCTTTACTTAATGCATATATTATACAACATTTCGATGCTTAATCTATTAATATATAATACAACATTTCGTTTCTAAATCTATTTAAGAAATAATCAACATATGTGCGTACATTATGGTGGAATATATAACGAGGGTGAGAAAATGTTGGTAAAAATAATTAACGAAGGCCGCACGTTAGTTGATTATTTTTATTCTACCGCGTCAAATGTAACTAATTGTAAAGTTTTGCTGTCTCATAAGGCGACATGACCACGATAATTCGATATGCAAATTAGACGCTGTTCTTTTGCGCGTGCAAGATTTATCACGCTATCGTGTTGCCTCGTTTTAACTTGATCAATGTCGTGCTAACATTTCTCAGTGTGTAGGGTTTTGATTCCCGGATTGCGTTTACTTCTAAAACCATCATCATCGTACCGATATCAAGCGGATTTTCTTGGAAGTGCCAGTGAAACAACATCATACGATAGGCCTGACATGAGTTTGCATATTTAGTTGGTTGCCATGACGTGATGGAAAGTCGCTGACCGGCTGATCATTATGCGACCTTCACCTTCACCGACTTCACCGGACAGCTGTGTTTTGCAACCACTGTTCAGACCGATGCTACTTTTTGCAACATTATTCTTCACACACGGTATGTACACTGTAGGCTCATGCTCGACATCATTTTGATTTTTTGAAAGCAGACGACGTTTTGCAGACCAGAAACAACTGAACACGTGTGACGTCAGATACGATGTTTATTTCAATCAATCAAACATTGGCACGCTATCGACATCGTTCGTCAAAACATGAAATCAACGCTTGACAGTACATACACACACTGCACACATCGTGAAATGTACGGCACTACCCAGTGAAGTAACAGAAGGAATTAATAATTTACCATTTTGTCTTCAGACCTGTACATTTTAAGTGTGAATAATTAATAAACCATTTTCACTGCACGGACCCACATACTTTAGATCTATAGATCCGTGTAATCTTTTGAATGGCAGGCCTGTCAAATATTTTGATCCCGCCTGACAGTTATGTTATTTTTGATAATTCATGATAAAATACGGGGAGGTTGTTGGAACAGCATGTCTGCGCACTATTTCACGTGCGTTGGTTATTGGCATTGGTTATTGGCACGCGAATGGTATATCGCTCAATGATGCACTCTTTTTAACCAATGAAAACCGTCGTTACATCGCAGACGTGGTAGAATAATTTATATTACATTTCTTTACTTAATGCATAATACATAATACAACATTTATTTACTTAATGTATTTTGATATATAATACAGCATTTCTTTACTTAATGTATTAATATATATTCTAACACGATTCGTTTGCAACGCGTGCTTTGATTGGATACGGACCATGTTCTAATCTGCGATAGAATCATGGTCAATCGTGTTAAGCTCCTCCCATCGCACTTAAGCCACGCCCCGTTTCTAACCAAAACAATATGGCGTCAAGCTCGCCTCATAGCGAAATCCCGCTGATAAGGCTAATAGGCAACAGAACAGAAACGACCGATGAAATGCATTTTTTGAATGAATTAAAAAGTAAAAAGAACGCATTCCTTATTCTTACCTCCATTTATTACTGAAACGTTCGTTCCATCCGTGTAAAGGCATCTATTTAGATCCGAAATCAAATCAAACATTTCACATGTGTCGTATGAATTTACACAAAACTCTTCAAAAATCTATACAAATAATCACCGATTTTGTCGATAAGCACCGATTGGTATGCATACTGACATGGAAATGTAAGAACTTGTTCATTAGTAAACCGAATGTGTCGCATAAACTTTGGTAACAGGACGTTCACGAACAATCCAAATATTCCGCCTCGTCAACATACAGATCGAGCTCTCGCCAGTATGGGCGGGGATAAATGACCGACTTTTGAAAGCTTCTTTCCGATTGGTCAGTCCGCTGCAGAATGACACGTCGCCAGTTCAGCTCACAAATTACTTTCGTACAAGGAAATACAATGTTTCTAAACATATTAGCGTAGTATATTTGTAAAGGTGTGTTAGAATGGGGATAGTACGTTGTTTTTCGTGTCTATACTGGCGATTAGAACATGAAATTTAGTTTAAACTCTCGACCTATCGGTCTCGAGTTCAAACCCAAATTTCATGTTCTAATCGCCAGTATAGCCACTCAAAACAACGTACTATCCCCTAAATATAATATTTCTTTACTTATTTATGATACATAATGTAACGTTTCTTTCCTTAATGTATTGAAATATAATTTAACATTTCTCTACTTTAGGTATATGTTATACAACATGTCTTTACTTCATATAATATAACATTTCTTTACTAATGTATTAATATACAATTATAGCATGGTGATGAGGTCGATACATGGTTTTATCAACCTAGGTTAGCAATATTGACCGAGGACGCAGTCCGAGGCCAATATTGCTAACCTAGGTCGATAAAACCATGTATCGACCGAAATCACCATACTACAATAGTTTTATTATTTTAATTGATTTTTTCAAAATTGAAGAAAAAAATATAAAAAAATATAGTTTTAAAATCCCCCCCCCCCCTTTTTTTAATCAAATTTTAAAATCAACTTAACAAAAATATCAGAAAAATATTATTTTTTTAATTAAATATCTGCAATAATCGTTTAAATATCTGCAATAATCATTGATTAACACAGAAATTCCAGACTCTATTTATAGCAGGTCAATAACACTTTTTCTACCAATTTTTTTGAACACCTGTTTCAGAATCTATTTATAGCAGGTCAATAACACTTGTTCTACCAACTTTTTTGAACACCTGCAAACCACTCAGGTTTATAACTACCATTACAGGTGGTCACATGATGTTGTTTCAGCCAATCAGAGTCAGCTCAAAATCAATAAAAATAATAATATAATATATAACATTTCTTTACTAATGTATTAATATATAATATAACATTTCTTCACTTAATGTATTAATATATAATATAACATTTCTTCACTTAATGTATTGATATATAATATATATTTTTTTTACTTAATGTATTGATATATAATATATATTTTTTTTACTTGATGTATTGATATATAATATAACATTTCTTCATTCAATGTATTGATATATAATATAACATTTCTTTCCTTAATGTATTGATATATAATATATATTTTTTTTACTTGATGTATTGATATATAATATAACATTTCTTTACATCATGTATTAATATATAAGAATTCTTCACTTAATGTATTGATATATAATATAACATGTCTTAACATAATGTATTGATATATAATATAACATTTCTTCATTCAATGTATTAATATATAATATAACATTTCTTCATTCAATGTATTAATATATAATATAACATTTCTTTACAAAATGTATTAATATATAATATAACATTTCTTCATTCAATGTATTGATATATAATATAACATTTCTTCATTCAATGTATTGATATATAATATAACATTTCTTTACATCATGTATTAATATATAAGAATTCTTCACTTAATGTATTGATATATAATATATATTTTTTTTACTTGATGTATTGATATATAATATAACATTTCTTTCCTTAATGTATTGATATATAATATATATTTTTTTTACTTGATGTATTGATATATAATATAACATTTCTTTCCTTAATGTATTGATATATAATATATATTTTTTTTACTTGATGTATTGATATATAATATAACATTTCTTTACTTAATGTATTGATATATAATATATATTTTTTTACTTAATGTATTGATATATAATATAACATTTCTTTACTTAATGTATTGATATATAATATATCATTTCTTTACTTAAGATATTATAAGATTATACAAAATTTCTATACTTATTAGGTTATATGTAATACAACAGCTATTAAATAAATTGTTTGCTAAAAATAAGTGCTCTTTAGGTTTACGTTTGAAGGAAAAAGAGTCGTGACGTAACAATTACATGTCATCAAACTACAACAGTAAACTGACGTCACAAAGTATCCAAGAATTGGTGGACAAACTTAATGTATTAATGTATTTAGGAAAAACAAATTCACTGTGACCTGCTGAGACTTCATTTTCATATTTATAAAATGATCCTCTTTCTTTTCTCTTGAAAATAGTGCAAGAGGAAAATAATTGATATAAAGGTAATTCATTAAATTTATCTTGAGCACATTCATGAATATGCTAAATATAGATTATATTTCTATTTATTTACATGTAGCATAGATATTTGTTATGATGTATTAATTATCAGTTTACATGAAATACATGTACTTGTATATTGGTAACGTTTCTAGCACTATTGTCCCTGTTCATCACCTCCCGGGCAACCTTAACAGACAGATGCTAGTGATTAACACCGTGCGTTACTTTGATTGGTTTATTAACACCGTGCGTTACTTTGATTGGTTTATTAACACCGTACGTTACTTTGATTGGTTTATTAACACCGTGCATTACTTTGATTGGTTTATTAACACCATACGTTTCTTTGATTGGTTTATTAACACCGTACGTTTCTTTGATTGGTTTATTAACACCGTGCGTTACTTTGATTGGTTTATTAACACCGTGCGTTACTTTGATTGGTTTATTAAAAAAATCTTTCTATCTCTATTGATATCTTCTCTGCTCTGGATAAAGGTAAAGCAGTCCGAATGGTCTTCTGTGATATCAGCAAAGCGTTTGACCGAGTATGGCATCGAGGCCTTCTTTCTTAATTAATATCTTTCGGCATCACAGGAAATGTTTTTACTTGGTTCTCAGATTACTTACAAAATCGCTGTCAACGTGTTGTTATAAATGGTAAACAATCTTATTTAGCATATATCACAGCATGAGTTCCACAGGGATCAATTTTAGGGCCACTGCTCTTTTTAATCTTTATAAATGATATTGTCACAGACATCGATTGTACTATAAAGCTATTTGCTGACGATACGTCTCTATATGTCAATGTGGAGTCACCGGGTCCGACCGCAAACCTGTTAAATAATAACCTAATGAAAATTCACGATTGGTCTAAAACTTGGCTTGTAAATTTTAATCCTAACAAAACTGTTACAATGACTGTTAGTAAGAAACTTGAAAAACCGATCCATCCCTCTCTGTATATGAACATTTCTTTAACTGAAGTCCCTTGCCATAAACATCTCGGTATCTCTATCTCAGCCAATGGACGCTGGGGTGACCATATTCAAAACATTATTAGTAAAGCCTCAAATTCTTTTAGCATAATTAGAAATCTAAAATTTATCATTGATAGAAAGTCTCTTCAAACGATATATTATACTTTTATAAGGCCCTTATTAGAATATGGTGATATTGTATGGGACAACATAACTTTAGGCCAAAGTCAGTTGATTGAAAACATACAACTCGAAGCAGCCAGAATTGTGACTGGGGCAACCAAACTCACAAGTCACGACAGACTATATGCAGAATCTGGTTGGGACCCCCTTATTGTCCGAAGGAGAAAACACAAACTAATCCAATTTCATAAGATTGTTCATGGTCAGTGCCTTTCTTATCTCGCTAACGTTCTACCTGCTCGCCATTCAAATATACATACTTAAAATACAAGAAGAGCTAACAATTTTTGTCAAGTCAACTGTCGAACTAATCTATATAAAGACTCTTTCCTCCTCTTCTGTTGATTTATGGAATGCACTACGAGATAACGTAAAATACAACCCCTCAATTACTAACCTCAAAAAATCTAAATGCCGACACTCTCTCTGTTCCTCAGCACTATTACTACTGCAGAAGCAGACAAGGTCAGATCCATCATGCACGACTTAGGATGAACTGCAGCTCCTTAAATACTCACCTGTTTGCACGCAACTTAGTTGATCTACTGAGCCTACAGACCATTTCCTCCTCCAATGTCCTAACTACCAGCAGCTGAGAATCCAATGTGTTAGTCGCCTACCTCCTAACTATAATTTAAGCTTTTTACTTTATGGTAGACCCGAACTACCAATTCACAAAAATGAAACTATTTTTGACTGTGTTCAAAACTTCATCATTCAGTCTAGACGTTTTTAAGAAAATTTAACTTCATTCATATCAGTAATCATGTTTGTTGTGGTGATACTTGCAATTACTTGAATATCGCATTGGTCTGCGTAGAGTGTTACAGATCATTAGTACCAGTTAAGAATTGCATTTGTAGTTTTAATTTGTTTTCATAACATACTACATAAACTTTCCACAATATGTACAGACACAGTGCTCTTTCGTCAAATATCGTTTGTATTCATGCAATCAGCGTTTGGTCTCTCAATGCAGTTTTGATGCCCATCGCTTCCCCTTCAAACATCATCCCCATCCCACTATAAATCCTTGCACCCTTTCTCTTTCTTGTCCCTGCACATGTTATACTTTATATATATTAATATTTATTTATATGAATTATAATATAGTCAGTACTGATCCATAGCTGCTGTTATGTCTATAAGGAGACGGATTTACATAAGTACTATGTACTTGTTTCTGGATCCTTTTCTGTATTTATAACCATGTACAATTGTAATTTAACATCAATAAAAAAAGAGTTTAAACTAAAACCGTGCGTTACTTTGATTGGTTTATTGACACCGTGCGTTACTTTGATTGGTGTATTAACACCGTACGTTTTTTGATTTGCTGATTAACACCGTACGTTTCTTTGATTGGTTGATTAACACCATACGTTACTTTGATTGGTTTATTGACACCGTGCGTTTCTTTGATTGGTTGATTAACACCATACGTTACTTTGATTGGTTTATTGACACCGTACGTTTTTTGATTTGCTGATTAACACCGTACGTTACTTTGATTGGTGTATTAACACCGTACGTTTTTTGATTTGCTGATTAACACCGTACGTTTCTTTGATTGGTTGATTAACACCATACGTTTCTTTGATCTGTTAAAATCCTGGCTTTGGACGGTGTGAGTCACGTGACTACTTTTATAGGCCTCTAATAGCAAGATCAAGCTCCATATACAAATAGTTATGTTAGCATTACGAACGTTCATAACTGATATGAATGAATCACTTCTAAAACATGTCGAGTATATAATAAAATTACGACAAAGTGCTGTATGGATAGCCGTACGTGTGACATCATCAATATCGATCGTATCACCCCAAACAAATTACTACACGGCTGGTGTGTTAATTACTCAACAATATCATACAATAGGTTGTAGAAGATCCACAACCCGAATTGGTTAATTTTCACATTAAAAGATCGCCTAATTGTATAACATCTATCTTATCAATACCTCCCAACAGTCGCGCTCACGACATTATCTGCAATATCAAATGAATATATAAATAGGTGCTTACGATAACAAGGGGATAGCCCGTTCCAGCTATAGAAAGATAGGGGATGAATATTTCATCATACGTTAAGGTCGTTATACGGGATATCGGTCGTCATTTTGTTGGTAAACAACTGTTGAACTATATGTTTTGGGAGCCAATACGATTTCACATCACATTCAACCTCATAAAATAAACATCTCTTTCTCCGGCAGTATCCCCTCATCAGTACGGAGCGTACGTCAATAATGCTAGTACTTGACAGATCAATAAACTGAAATTGGCCCCCGGGTGTCACCGACATTCACTCTGTAGCATAACGTTGTCGTCATACCTGTATTCCTCCAAACGTGAAGATTATGGTACTACATTTGTTCATATCAATATCGACAATACAGAAATAAATGTGAAACAACGGACAGGAACTTATCAGGACCAGGCCATCTTTGCGTACGCTAAGCTACATATGTGTATAAATTTAATGAAATGGATTTCTAGATTAAAGTCTACAGTACCAGGTTGTGTAAAAAGACACACAAAGACAATGTCACGCAGGTCCAAACTGAAAAGTCGTTAATTTGACAAAGGACCTGTTCCTGATAAACGTCCCTTGATTAAACTCGTCACCAAAATACTTGACAGGAACAAAATCTAGAATTCCTCCCTGTCGATGAAAGTAACAGATTACACTCAGAGGGAGTACCCGTGAATGGCCGCACCCGTAACCGATCATCTACGATCGTGAGCTTTCTTCGTCTATCTGTTCAGGTAGGTACCAGCTTCCTAGAGAGAAAGATTACTTTATATCAGGGTGAGGGAGTACTTTATATCAGGGTGAAATAATACTTTATATCAGGACGAGAGAGTACTTTATATCAGGGCAAGAAAGTTCTTTATATCAAGGTGGGAGAGTACTTTATATCAGGGTAAAAAAAGAGTACTTTATATCAGGGTATAAGAGTGCTTTATATCAGGGTGAGTGAGAGCTTTATATGAGGGTGAGAGAGAGCTTTATATCAGGGTGAGATAGTGCTTTATATCAGGGTGAGAGAGTGCTTTATATCAGGGTGAGATAGTGCTTTATATCAGGGTGAGATAATTACTTTATATCAGGGGGAGATAGTACTTTATATCAGGATGGGAGAGTACTTTATATCAGGACGAGAAAGTACGGTATATCAGAGTGAGAGGGTACTTTATATCAGGGTGAGAGAATACTTTATATCAGGGTGAGAGAGTACTTTATATCAGGATGAGAGAGTACTTTATATCAGGGTGAGATAGTACTGTATATCATTGCGATAGAGTACATTAGATCAGAGTGAAATAATACTTTATATCAGGGCGAGCGAGTACTTTATATCAGGGCGGAATAGTTCTGTATATCAGGGTTAGAGAGTACTTTATATCAGGATGGGAGAGTACTTTATATCAGGACGAGAAAGTACGGTATATCAGAGTGAGAGGGTACTTTATATGAGGGTGAGAGAATACTTTATATCAGGGTAAGAGAGTACTTTATATCAGGGCGAGAGAATACTTTATATCAGGGCGAGAGGGTACTTTATATCAGGGCGAAATAGTTCTGTATATCAGGGTTAGAAAGTACTTTATATCAGGGCGAGAGGGTACTTTATATCAGGGCGAAATAGTTCTGTATATCAGGGTTAGAGAGTACTTTATATCAGGATGGGAGAGTACTTTATATCAGGACTAGAAAGTACGGTATATCAGAGTGAGAGGGTACTTTATATGAGGGTGAGAGAATACTTTATATCAGGGTAAGAGAGTACTTGATATCAGGGTGAGAGAGAACTTGATATCAGGGTGAGAGAGTCCTTTATATCAATGTGAGAGAGTACTTTATATCAGGTACTTTATATCAGGGTGAAAGAATATTTTATATCATGGAGAGAGTACTTTATATCAGGGTGAGATAGTACTGTATATCATTGCGATAGAGTACATTAGATCAGAGTGAAATAATACTTTATATCACGGCGATAGAGTACTTTATATCAGGGCGAAATAGTTCTGTATATCAGGGTTAGAGAGTACTTTATATCAGGATGGGAGAGTACTTTATATCAGGACGCGAAAGTACGGTATATCAGAGTGAGAGGGTACTTTATATGAGGGTGAGAGAATACTTTATATCAGGGTAAGAGAGTACTTTATATCAGGGTGAGAGAGTGCTTTATATCAATGTGAGAGAGTACTTTATATCAATGTGAGAGACTACTTGATATCAGGGTGAGAGAGTACTTTATATCAGGGTGACAGAGTACTTTATATCATATCAGGGTGAGAGAGAACTTGATATCAGGGTGAGAGAGTCCTTTATATCAATGTGAGAGAGTACTTTATATCAGGTACTTTATATCAGGGTGAAAGAATATTTTATATCATGGAGAGAGTACTTTATATCAGGGTGAGATAGTACTGTATATCATTGCGATAGAGTACATTAGATCAGAGTGAAATAATCCTTTATATCAGGGCGAGAGAGTACTTTATATCAGGGCGAAATATTTCTGTATATAGGGTGAGAGAGTACTTTATATCAGGGTGAGATAGTACTGTATATCATTGCGATAGAGTACATTAGATCAGAGTGAAATAATCCTTTATATCAGGGCGAGAGAGTACTTTATATCAGGTCGAAATAGTTCTGTATATCAGGGTGAGAGAGCACTTTATATCAATGTGAGAGAGTACTTTATATCAGGTACTTTATATCAGGGTGAAAGAATATTTTATATCACGGAGAGAGTACTTTATATCAGGGTGAGATAGTACTGTATATCATTGCGATAGAGTACATTAGATCAGAGTGAAATAATCCTTTATATCAGGGCGAGAGAGTACTTTATATCAGGTCGAAATAGTTCTGTATATCAGGGTGAGAGAGAACTTTATATCAATGTGAGAGAGTACTTTATATCAGGGTGAGAGAATACTTTATATCAGGGTAAGAGAGTACTTTATATCAGGGCGAGAGAATACTTTATATCAGGTCGAGAGAGTACTTTATATCAGGGCGAAATATTTCTGTATATAGGGTGAGAGAGTACTTTATATCAGGGCGAGAGAATACTTTATATCAGGTCGAGAGAGTACTTTATATCAGGGCGAAATATTTCTGTATATAGGGTGAGAGAGTACTTTATATCAGGGTGACAGAGTACTTTATATCAGTGTGAAAGAATATTTTATATCAGGGAGAGTGTACTTTATATCAGGGTGAGAGAATACTTTATATCAGGGTAAGAGAGTAATTTATATCAGGGTGAGAGAGTACTTTATATCAGGGTGACAGAGTACTTTATATCATATCAGGGTGAGAGAGAACTTGATATCAGGGTGAGAGAGTCCTTTATATCAATGTGAGAGAGTACTTTATATCAATGTGAAAGAGTACTTTATATCAGGGTGAGAGAGTGCTTTATATCAATGTGAGAGAGTACTTTATATCAATGTGAAAGAGTACTTTATATCAGGGTGAAAGAATATTTTATATCGGGGAGAGAGTACTTTATATCAGGGTGAGAGAGAACTTGATATCAGGGTGAGAGAGTCCTTTATATCAATGTGAGAGAGTACTTTATATCAATGTGAAAGAGTACTTTATATCAGGGTGAAAGAATATTTTATATCGGGGAGAGAGTACTTTATATCAGGGTGACAGAGTACTTTATATCAGGGGGAAAGAATATTTTATATCAGGGAGAGAGTACTTTACATCAGGGTGAGAGAATACTTTATATCAGGGTAAGAGAGTACTTTATATCAGGGCGAGAGAGTACTTTATATCAGGGCGAGATATTACTTTTAATCAGGGTGAGAGAGTACTTTATATCAGGGTGACAGAGTACTTTATATCAGGGTGAAAGAATATTTTATATCAGGGAGAGAGTACTTTACATCAGGGTGAGAGAATACTTTATATCAAGGTGAGAGAATACTTTATATCAGGGCGATAGATTCCATTATATCAGAGTGAAATAATACTTTATATCTGGGCGAGAGAGTACTTTATATCAGGGCGAGATATTACTTTTAATCAGGGTGAGAGAGTACTTTATATCAGGGTGAGATAGTACTGTATATCATTGCGATAGAGTACATTAGATCAGAGTGAAATAATCCTTTATATCAGGGCGAGAGAGTACTTTATATCAGGGCGAGATATTACTTTTAATCAGGGTGAGAGAGTACTTTATATCAATGTGAAAGAGTACTTTATATCAGGGTGAGAGAGAACTTGATATAAGGGTGAGAGAGTACTTTATATCAATGTGAGAGAGTACTTTATATCAGGGTGACAGAGTACTTTATATCAGGGTGAAAGAATATTTTATATCAGGGAGAGAGTACTTTATATCAGGGTGAGAGAGTACTTTATATCAGGGCGAGAGAATACTTTATATCAGGTCGAGAGAGTACTTTATATCAGGGCGAAATAGTTCTGTATATCAGGGTGAGAGAGTTCTTTATATCAGGGCGAGATATTACTTTATATCAGGGCGAGAGGGTACTTGATATCAGGGTGAGAGAGTACTTTATATCAGGGCGAGAGGGTACTTTATATCAGGGTGAGAGAATACTTTATATCAGGGAGAGAGTACTTTATATCAGGGTGAGTGAGTACTTTATATCAGGGCGAGAGAATACTTTATATCAGGGCGAGAGAGTACTTTATATCAGGGCGAAATATTTCTGTATATCAGGGTGAGAGAGTTCTTTATATCAGGGCGAAATAGTTCTGTATATCAGGGTGAGAGAGTTCTTTATATCAGGGCGAAATAGTTTTGTATATCAGGGTGAGAGAGTTCTTTATATCAGGGCGAGATATTACTTTATATCAGGGCGAGAGGGTACTTTATATCAGGGCGGGAGGGTACTTTATATCAGGGTGAGAGAATACTTTATATCAGGGTGAGAGAATACTTTATATCAGGGTGAGAGAGTACTTTATATCAGGGTGAGAGAGTACTTTATATCAGGGCGAGAGAGTACTTTATATCAGGGCGAGAGAGTTCTGTATATCAGGGTGAGAGAGTACTTTATATCAATGTGAGAGAGTACTTTATATCAATGTGAGAGAGTACTTTATATCAATGTGAGAGAGTACTTTATATCAGGGTGAGAGAGTACTTTATATCAGGGTGAGAGAGTACTTGATATCAGGGTGAGAGAGTACTTGATATCAATGTGAGAGAGTACTTTATATCAATGTGAGAGAGTACTTTATATCAATGTGAGAGAGTACTTTATATCAGGGTGAGAGAGTACTTTATATCAGGGTGAGAGAGTACTTGATATCAGGGTGAGAGAGTACTTGATATCAATGTGAGAGAGTACTTTATATCAATGTGAGAGAGTACTTTATATCAATGTGAGAGAGTACTTTATATCAATGTGAGAGAGTACTTTATATCAGGGTGAGAGAGTACTTTATATCAGGGTGAGAGAGTACTTGATATCAGGGTGAGAGAGTACTTGATATCAATGTGAGAGAGTACTTTATATCAATGTGAGAGAGTACTTTATATCAATGTGAGAGAGTACTTTATATCAGGGTGAGAGAGTACTTTATATCAGGGTGAGAGAGTACTTGATATCAGGGTGAGAGAGTACTTGATATCAATGTGAGAGAGTACTTTATATCAATGTGAGAGAGTACTTTATATCAATGTGAGAGAGTACTTTATATCAGTGTGAGAGAGTACTTTATATCAGGGTGAGAGAGTACTTGATATCAGGGTGAGAGAGTACTTGATATCAATGTGAGAGAGTACTTTATATCAATGTGAGAGAGTACTTTATATCAATGTGAGAGAGTACTTTATATCAGTGTGAGAGAGTACTTTATATCAGGGTGAGAGAGTACTTGATATCAGGGTGAGAGAGTACTTGATATCAATGTGAGAGAGTACTTTATATCAATGTGAGAGAGTACTTTATATCAATGTGAGAGAGTACTTTATATCAGTGTGAGAGAGTACTTTATATCAGGGTGAGAGAGTACTTTATATCAGGGTGAGAGAGTACTTGATATCAGGGTGAGAGAGTACTTGATATCAATGTGAGAGAGTACTTTATATCAATGTGAGAGAGTACTTTATATCAATGTGAGAGAGTACTTTATATCAATGTGAGAGAGTACTTTATATCAGTGTGAGAGAGTACTTTATATCAGGGTGAGAGAGTACTTTATATCAGGGTGAGAGAGTACTTGATATCAGGGTGAGAGAGTACTTGATATCAATGTGAGAGAGTACTTTATATCAATGTGAGAGAGTACTTTATATCAATGTGAGAGAGTACTTTATATCAAGGTGAGAGAGTACTTTATATCAGGGTGAGAGAGTACTTGATATCAGGGTGAGAGAGTACTTGATATCAATGTGAGAGAGTACTTTATATCAATGTGAGAGAGTACTTTATATCAATGTGAGAGAGTACTTTATATCAGTGTGAGAGAGTACTTTATATCAGGGTGAGAGAGTACTTGATATCAGGGTGAGAGAGTACTTGATATCAATGTGAGAGAGTACTTTATATCAATGTGAGAGAGTACTTTATATCAATGTGAGAGAGTACTTTATATCAATGTGAGAGAGTACTTTATATCAGTGTGAGAGAGTACTTTATATCAGGGTGAGAGAGTACTTGATATCAGGGTGAGAGAGTACTTGATATCAATGTGAGAGAGTACTTTATATCAATGTGAGAGAGTACTTTATATCAATGTGAGAGAGTACTTTATATCAGTGTGAGAGAGTACTTTATATCAGGGTGAGAGAGTACTTGATATCAGGGTGAGAGAGTACTTGATATCAATGTGAGAGAGTACTTTATATCAATGTGAGAGAGTACTTTATATCAATGTGAGAGAGTACTTTATATCAATGTGAGAGAGTACTTTATATCAGTGTGAGAGAGTACTTTATATCAGGGTGAGAGAGTACTTGATATCAGGGTGAGAGAGTACTTGATATCAATGTGAGAGAGTACTTTATATCAATGTGAGAGAGTACTTTATATCAATGTGAGAGAGTACTTTATATCAATGTGAGAGAGTACTTTATATCAGTGTGAGAGAGTACTTTATATCAGGGTGAGAGAGTACTTTATATCAGGGTGAGAGAGTACTTGATATCAGGGTGAGAGAGTACTTGATATCAATGTGAGAGAGTACTTTATATCAATGTGAGAGAGTACTTTATATCAATGTGAGAGAGTACTTTATATCAATGTGAGAGAGTACTTTATATCAGTGTGAGAGAGTACTTTATATCAGGGTGAGAGAGTACTTTATATCAGGGTGAGAGAGTACTTGATATCAGGGTGAGAGAGTACTTGATATCAATGTGAGAGAGTACTTTATATCAATGTGAGAGAGTACTTTATATCAATGTGAGAGAGTACTTTATATCAATGTGAGAGAGTACTTTATATCAGTGTGAGAGAGTACTTTATATCAGGGTGAGAGAGTACTTGATATCAGGGTGAGAGAGTACTTGATATCAATGTGAGAGAGTACTTTATATCAATGTGAGAGAGTACTTTATATCAATGTGAGAGAGTACTTTATATCAATGTGAGAGAGTACTTTATATCAGTGTGAGAGAGTACTTTATATCAGGGTGAGAGAGTACTTTATATCAGGGTGAGAGAGTACTTGATATCAGGGTGAGAGAGTACTTGATATCAATGTGAGAGAGTACTTTATATCAATGTGAGAGAGTACTTTATATCAATGTGAGAGAGTACTTTATATCAATGTGAGAGAGTACTTTATATCAGGGTGAGAGAGTACTTTATATCAGGGTGAGAGAGTACTTGATATCAGGGTGAGAGAGTACTTGATATCAATGTGAGAGAGTACTTTATATCAATGTGAGAGAGTACTTTATATCAATGTGAGAGAGTACTTTATATCAGGGTGAGAGAGTACTTTATATCAGGGTGAGAGAGTACTTGATATCAGGGTGAGAGAGTACTTGATATCAATGTGAGAGAGTACTTTATATCAATGTGAGAGAGTACTTTATATCAATGTGAGAGAGTACTTTATATCAGGGTGAGAGAGTACTTTATATCAGGGTGAGAGAGTACTTGATATCAGGGTGAGAGAGTACTTGATATCAATGTGAGAGAGTACTTTATATCAATGTGAGAGAGTACTTTATATCAATGTGAGAGAGTACTTTATATCAGTGTGAGAGAGTACTTTATATCAGGGTGAGAGAGTACTTTATATCAGGGTGAGAGAGTACTTGATATCAGGGTGAGAGAGTACTTGATATCAATGTGAGAGAGTACTTTATATCAATGTGAGAGAGTACTTTATATCAATGTGAGAGAGTACTTTATATCAATGTGAGAGAGTACTTTATATCAGTGTGAGAGAGTACTTTATATCAGGGTGAGAGAGTACTTTATATCAGGGTGAGAGAGTACTTGATATCAGGGTGAGAGAGTACTTGATATCAATGTGAGAGAGTACTTTATATCAATGTGAGAGAGTACTTTATATCAATGTGAGAGAGTACTTTATATCAATGTGAGAGAGTACTTTATATCAGGGTGAGAGAGTACTTTATATCAGGGTGAGAGAGTACTTGATATCAGGGTGAGAGAGTACTTGATATCAATGTGAGAGAGTACTTTATATCAATGTGAGAGAGTACTTTATATCAATGTGAGAGAGTACTTTATATCAGGGTGAGAGAGTACTTTATATCAGGGTGAGAGAGTACTTGATATCAGGGTGAGAGAGTACTTGATATCAATGTGAGAGAGTACTTTATATCAATGTGAGAGAGTACTTTATATCAATGTGAGAGAGTACTTTATATCAGGGTGAGAGAGTACTTTATATCAGGGTGAGAGAGTACTTGATATCAGGGTGAGAGAGTACTTGATATCAATGTGAGAGAGTACTTTATATCAATGTGAGAGAGTACTTTATATCAATGTGAGAGAGTACTTTATATCAGGGTGAGAGAGTACTTTATATCAGGGTGAGAGAGTACTTGATATCAGGGTGAGAGAGTACTTGATATCAATGTGAGAGAGTACTTTATATCAATGTGAGAGAGTACTTTATATCAATGTGAGAGAGTACTTTATATCAGGGTGAGAGAGTACTTTATATCAGGGTGAGAGAGTACTTGATATCAGGGTGAGAGAGTACTTGATATCAATGTGAGAGAGTACTTTATATCAATGTGAGAGAGTACTTTATATCAATGTGAGAGAGTACTTTATATCAGGGTGAGAGAGTACTTTATATCAGGGTGAGAGAGTACTTGATATCAGGGTGAGAGAGTACTTGATATCAATGTGAGAGAGTACTTTATATCAATGTGAGAGAGTACTTTATATCAATGTGAGAGAGTACTTTATATCAATGTGAGAGAGTACTTGATATCAGGCTTTCAACATCTCCTTCACTGTTGGATGTTTGTCTTTGTAATGTTAAAGCGGATCACTAAACCGAGATCTCGGCTGATGTATGTTTTCACCAGGCCCCTTCTCGTGCTTCCTGTGCTTCTTATATTTGTCATCTAGCGCCTGTAGGAGGTTTTACGTCTCTGAATTACCTTGTCTGTGAATATTTCTACAGGTAATATGACGCGTCTGCGATTTAAAATAGACACAGGTACCAAAACAGTGTAAATGATCATACGAATTAGAGCTATGTTCAATACAAAAGAATTCAGCATGACGCCTTCATGATACAGGCTATTGCGCAAGGTTCTAGATTTTCTAATATCACGTTTCCTCACCCTGTGTATTGTGCATGCTAACGTTTATTTATAGGAAGGATACTAACCATTAAAACGTAGCTGTGGAGTGATCCCTTGCCCTTTTTCTACCTTTACAAATGTTTCAGACTAAACCTGTCCAATCCGTAGCTTTGGCTGTTACTGATTTTCCTATTGGACGGTCGTTTGTTGGATAATCACAGGTAAGTTGTATGCTGGTAAAGCCTCTATAATATTCTTCCATAGAAAGAAAGAGGAAAGTGAAGTATAAATACACGATACAAAATTGTGATTGAATTTTAATTGAGTGGTCCAAAAACATAGAAATAAAAAGATTAATTTGGTTCAGTCTGATATGGTGAATGTTTGCTTCATAGAAAAAGAATATATTCAGCATGTACTATGTTAATGTAATAAGGCCCAAAATGGTATTCTTGCTTTCCAAATTTGGATCCAAACTACTTGTAATGTGACTTTTGATATATGCAAAAAAAGATTTTAGTTTTGGGAAAATAACACAAAATCAAAATCTGAAAAACAGGGCAGAAAATGTCATAATTCTAAATACATGTATGAAGCACTACACATATTGTCAAAAAGTGTTTTTGCAAAGAGCTTTACCTACCTACTCTAATCAGTCAACTGAAAACAGCATACACTATCGTAAGATACATAGCAAAGAAATATGACAGGGAAGCTTCTTTTATCAAAGATTTCAGTACCTATCATATAGTTTTTAGATAATTAGATATATATATATAGATAGATACATATGGGTCAAAGAAGTAATATAGACGATAAAATCCCATATAACACTGGATCCTAATGGAGGTATGTCCGTAGGATACGAATTACTTAAAATTTAATTACTTGAAAAAAAATCTGGAAAAATAACTTCTTTGCCCCATATACAGATACATACATATATATTTCAAGCAACTATATTGTCATTATGGATAAAAACTAAGTAAAATTCCTTTTTTTCTCTCCTCTTTTCTTCTTTTTACTATTTTTTTTCGTGTAAGATTATAGGTAAACAAATAGATTATGATTATGTATAGTTGATAGTGTGTTAGTTTCGTTTGACCACATATATATGTTTTGCTGTGTCTTTTCCTTCTGTCTATCAATGCTTCTTTCTCCTTTCTTCTTTAGTGTCAGTGTCATTATAATTACTATCCTGGCATGGGGCCCTCTCATGTCTTCTCCCGTTGTCTTAGGCAGTGTCATATATATGTTGAGTGAGTATAAGCTGTTTATACAACTGACTTGCTGAGGGTATACAAATAATATCAGCAAATTGTCAAGGTTTAGGAGATAGAAATAAAAGAAAAGATGTATTTTCTTACATTAAAAATAAAAACTATAATATTTTCTGTTTACAGGATACACATTTCACTCATGATATTGAAAATATAGTTCGAGCAGAATGGGGTTATGAATGCTATTTTAATTCATTAAGATCAAATGCAAGGGGGGTAGCAATCTTTTTTAATAACAATTTTGAAGTAAAGGTAATGCAGGAAAGGAGGGATTTGATTGGGAATTTTCTGGCTCTTGATTTGAAGATAGAAGGTAGAAAAGTAACTTTAATAACATTATATGGCCCTAATTCAGACAATCCAGCTTTTTATGAAAATTTAACAGATACTATTAATGCATTTGGCAATGAACCCTATATAATATGTGGTGATTTTAATTTAATTTTGAACCCTAAATTGGACTATGATAAAAGCTATAAACATATAAACAACCCAAAAGCTAGAGATAAAGTAATTGAACTTATAGAAGAGTTGGGAATGGTAGATATATACAGAGAACAACATCCGGAGCACAAAAGATACACTTGGAGGAGAAGTAAGTAACCCTGTTAAACAAGCTCGTTTAGATTTCTTTCTTATTTCAGACAGCTTATTACCAAGTATTCATTATTCAAATATCGAGCCAGGCTATAGAACTGATCATTAGCTTCCTGTTATTGCTTTAAGATTTAATGAATTTAAGAAAGGTAAAGGATTATGGAAGTTTAATAATTCACTCTTGTATGATTTAGATTACCAAGAACTTATTAATAAACCTATTTTAGATATCAAAAGACAATATGCTCTTCCAGTGTATCTTTTAGAAAACATCAATAATATCCCTGATTCTGATATACAATTCACAATAAGCGATCAACTTTTTTAGAAACACTTTTAATTGAAATTCGAGACATGACCATTTCCCACTCTTCATATAAGAAAAAACAACAGAACTTAAATGAAAATAATCTTACAGATACTATACGTAAACTAGAAGATAGTAGTGATGTTGATATAGATAAAGTGAACGAAAAAACCCAGGAATTACATAATATCAGATTACATAAATTAAAAGGTAGTATAATTCGATCTAGAGCTAAATGGGTAGAAGAAGGTGAAAAGCCAACAAACTATTTTTTTAACCTAGAAAACAGAAATTACACCTCGAAGTTAATACCGATGATAGAGAAAGACAATGGGGATAAAATAACAAAGCAGGTAGAAATTCTTCATGAGGTGAGAAATTTTTATGAAAAATTATATACAATTGATAATGATATAGAAGATGTTCATATAGATGATTTTTTAAAAGATATTGATATTCCAAAATTATGTAATATAGAATCTAATAAACTAGAAGGTATAATTACTCTTAATGAAGCTTCAAATACTTTAAAAACTATGAAAAAAATAAAAGCCCAGGCTCTGATGGGTAAACAGTAGAATTTTTTAAAAGCTTTTGGAAACAACTAGGTACTTTTATAGTCAAATCAATTAATTTTAGGTTCAATCCGGGTCAATTATCAATCACACAAAGACAGGGCATAGTCACATGTATACCTAAGGGAGATAAGCCTCGACAATATCTTAAAAATTGGAGACCAATTTCTTTACTTAATATTATTTATAAAATTGCATCAGGTTCAATAGCTAGCAGAATAAAAACAGCTTTAAATAAAATAATTAATACAGATCAAACAGGATTTATTGCAGGGCGCTATATTGGGGAAAACACTCGAATTGTATACGATATCATGCAATAAGCAGAAGAAAGGAATATACCTGGAATGTTGTTAATCATTGATTTTGAAAAAGCTTTTGACTCTGTTTCTTGATAGTTTATTGATGAAGTTCTGGATTATTTTAATTTTGGGGAAGATATAAAAAAAAATGGGTCAAAATTCTACAAAAAAAGGTCAAGTTCAGCTATTAATTAAGGGGGAAATTTCTCTCCATTTTTCGAAATTGAAAGAGGCTGTAGGCACGGGGACCCCATCGCACCATATATATTTATAATGTGTGCTGAAATTTTAGCTATTACCGTAAGGAACAATAAAAATATAAAAGGTATTGATATTGATAATAGTCCTATTTTACTGTCTCAATATGCGGATGACACTTCACTGATTTTAAATGGAACAGAGAGATCACTTAAAGAATCAATTGATGAACTAAAAACTTTTGCAAAAATATCTGGATTAAAAATAAATGTATCTAAAACACAGGCTTTTTGGATTGGGAGTAAAAATATAGTGATGGAGTTGTGAATTGAATATACAGTGGGGAAATCAAAAATTTATACTTGTATGCATTGAGTTTCATGTTGACCTACACCGAATACCTTAACTGAATTATGATAAAAAAAAAAAACCTGGTTAAGATAAAGGCCCTTATTAGAACTTGGGAAAGAAGAATTTTGACACAAATAGGTAGAATCCATATTATAAAGGCACTATTAATTTCTCAGTTTAATCATCTCTTTATCTCTGTATACCTT
Source organism: Mizuhopecten yessoensis (assembly GCF_002113885.1). NCBI lineage: Eukaryota > Metazoa > Mollusca > Bivalvia > Pectinida > Pectinidae > Mizuhopecten > Mizuhopecten yessoensis. Next base: position 148,699 of record NW_018403476.1, on the reverse strand, counting down.
GGCTCTGTATTCTGTAGATCTTCTCCCTGTAGTCTGTATACCTTCTCTCTATAGTCAGTATACCTTCTCTCTGTTGTCTGTATACCTTCTCTCTATAGTCTGTATACCTTCTCTCTATAGTCTGTATACCTTCTCTCTATAGTCTGTATACCTTCTCTCTA
>NW_018403476.1:148447-148513 GCF_002113885.1 Mizuhopecten yessoensis | reverse complement strand
TAGTCTGTATACCTTCTCTCTATAGTCTGTATACCTTCTCTCTATAGTCTGTAGATCTTCTCCCTG
>NW_018403476.1:145525-146050 GCF_002113885.1 Mizuhopecten yessoensis | reverse complement strand
CTCTATAGTCAGTATACCTACTCTCTATAGTCAGTATACCTTCTCACTATAGTTTGTATACCTTCTCTCTATATTCTGTATACCTTCTCTCTGTTGTCTGTATACATTCTCTCTATAGTTTGTATACCTTCTCTCTATATTCAGTATACCTACTCTCTATAGTCAGTATACATTCTCTCTATAGTCTCTATACCTTCTCTCTGTTGTCTGGATACCTTCTCTCTATAGTCAGTATACCTACTCTCTGTAGTCTGTATACCTTCTCTCTGTTGCCTGTATACCTTCTCTCTATAGTTTGTATACCTTCTCTCTATAGTCCGTATACCTTCTCTCTGTTGTCTGTTTACCTTCTCTCTATAGTCAGTATACCTTCTCTCTATAGTCTGTCCATGTTCTCTCTGTAGTCTCTATAGTCTGTATACCTTCTCTCTGTTGTCTGTATACATTCTCTCTATAGTCTGTATACCTTCTCTCTGTTGTCTGTATACCTTCTCTCTATAGTCAGTATACCTTCTCTCTATAGTC
>NW_018403476.1:139058-142470 GCF_002113885.1 Mizuhopecten yessoensis | reverse complement strand
ACCTTCTCTCTATAGTCTGTATACCTTCTCTCTATAGTCTGTATACCTTCTCTCTAAAGTCTGTACACCTTCTCTCTATAGTCTGTATACCTTCTCTCTATAGTCTGTATACCTTCTCTCTGTAGTCTGTATACCTACTCTCTATAGTCTGTATACCTTCTCTCTGTAGTCTGTATTCCTTCTCTCTATAGTCTGTACATGTTCTCTCTGTAGTCTCTATAGTCTGTATATTTTCTCTCTTTAGTCTGTGTAATTTCTCTTTATGTTGTCTTTATTTTCCTATCTGATATTGTTTCCAATCTACTACTAGATACCCCAACTAACAATAAAAAAAATAAAAAAAATAAAATTTTTGTTACTCATCCCCTTCATCTCACTAGGTATAAAGGCGGTAAACTTTACATGTTATACCCTATGAAGAGTTGTGTTAGGTATAGGTACAGCCCAGGCTGGAAATCTGTAATTATATCAATGGCGATCAGATAGCCGTGTTATAGACACCGTACGCTGATCTAACATTAGAACTATAGACAATAATTCCTTTGTTAGAACATGAAATGTGACCACGGAACAGCTGCACATGGTTGACGGAATTTCTATACTAAAGCAGATGTGTACATATTCACTTAAAACAGTGTTAGTTTCAGGGTTTATGTTTCTCTTCAATCTTAAAGGCACAAACGCCCGTTCTAACTCGGCATTGCACGAGTAGACCTTGACGATGACAACCATAATACAGTGCCATTAGTTGGTTACTTTACGTTTTACCAAATTAGAAAGTAAAGTTGGTTATCTTGCGTTTCACCAGAAAGTAAAGATGGGTAAACGATAACTTTAAGTGAAGGTACGTTAATGTTATCTACACAATCTCTGTATCTGCTTCAAGCTAACATATATCACTGATATCATAATATTGTCTTGAAAAGATGATTTCTATACATTTATTTTAATGTTTCGTTTGATTGTCAGCTATACATGGTATGGTTATAAGTGAACTACACAGAGATAGCGACGGCAATTCACAAATGACGCTATATTAAGTCAGCAACGTGTACGGTTAGATACACATAAAGCTATGTAGAGTCAGTTATGGTATGCTACACATATCAGATTATCTACTATCTATATCAATTAAGTGATGTAATGGATATCACACTTGTTGTATAACAGAACAGCTATGATTTACACCGGGTGATTACGTGGGAAATACAATACCTGTAAACGATTAACACTACATGTGTTACGCATTTCCAGAACTTTATATCACGCCATTTTATGAGGTGTTGATGGTATCAGCTGTTACCTAGTTTATCTCAATAAGACTTGTGATCCTATCAAGTTACCGCCCTGTTTACTAGACACCAGTCAAGAGAGATATTGTGCAATTTGTAAGTCGACTACATACTGAAGTAGAAAACGAATATCATTATTTATTAATATGTAATATGTACAACGACTTAAGAAGTCAATATATCAAAAAATACTATTGGTAAAAACCTTCAATGTTTAAATTAATTCAGTTATTGTGTGTCAATAACAACAAGGAACTAAGCAAATTTATTTTTGAAGCAAATAAGATAAGAGCTGTATTTCTCGTACCAACTTTGTCTTGCTGTTTCACATCCTTATTATGTATTGTATATGTAATATGTAATATTTACTCATGGGCCGTAAGGCCTAAACTCAATAAATTGAATTTAATTGAAAAGGGTAACATGGTCCTAATACATTCGTCCATATTTTCTGCCCATCCGCCTTATTTTTGCTAGCTGTACGTATGGAGAATAGCAGTGACTACAGCATGAGTAAGACGGTTTGATAAGGAAGTGTGTGAAATGTTGCCATCTTTTTTAAGGATCGAAAACTCATCCACTCTGAGCTTTGGTTGGTTAATTTAAAATTCAAACAACACCTTAACACGTCATTGTATTTCCTTCTGCTGTTGTTGTTGTGGTGATAAACAACAACAAATAGGTCGGAGTAACGGTTAGGATCTTGCCGCTAAGGATCAAAGTTTAACATAGGTTACTATGGACACCAGACTCTCCCCAGTTCTACTGTTGTGACAGGCCGCTAAGGAACAAAGTTCAACATAGGTTACTATGGACACCAGACTCTCCCCAGTTCTACAGTTGTGACAGATACACATTTACAATCTAAGTGTATCTTTTAAATGTGTTCACATCGTGTTCCAAGTAAATGGCCATGTCCTAGGACCATAGTTCGACACTGACTGTTAGCGGTGCTGGGCGTACACACCTCCTTCTTTGTAATAGCGTATAACTCGATTTAAAGATGAGGGAACTGAATCGGCATTTTCTTAGCGAGTGACTGGTACTGATGTCTGGTAGTGTAGGAGCAGCTGTCGTATAAGGTGTTTAAACAGGGACACAACTACTTAAACACACGGGAACAGTATTAGCATTAGTGTGTATCAGTTAAGCTACAAGAGATATCGATCATGTTAATATAATGTGTCACAAACATCATTCTGGGCATTGTAATACATTGGTGGGACAGTTGGCATTGTATGTTATATTTCTGTATTCATTGTGCTATTGACCTTGATATAAATAGTAAACCCTGAACTGACCAATACAGAGCCTACGTTGAGGTTAACGTCTATTGTATGTAAAATATCATGTTGGCTCACTAACATTCAAAACCAAATGGCCTTAAAAGTTTTCAAACTTAATACAAATGAAACCCCGACTGTTCGATCGTATGACTACAGGTATCAAGCCACGGAGGCCAATAACGGTTTAAGAGAAGTTTTGATTTGTACCTTATTTAAGTATTATACTTCTGTACATGGAACAAAACAACTAGTAGAAAAACATGATTTCATATACTAAACGAAATTGATCTTAGAAGCTGTGCATGTTTACAAAATATGTTATATTTCATTTACAAAAATTCTTACAAAATAGAAATAACTTTTGTCCCAAAGGGCAAAGAAACGTTTTTCAGAAATATTTCAATTTTGTGCTAATTAATTTGTCAGTCTCCAAAATACCGACACAGTTAATGCCGCCCCCAATGCTACAGGTGTGCACGTTGTTGTCGCCGTCTAATTAAGGAAGGCGATAAAAAAGTACATTACTGTTGGATGTGTCGGTTTGTTTAGTGTTATTAATTATAAACTGCCGCAAAAAATCGAATTCTCACAAAAGTGATGTACAATGCTGTAGTCATATTGATCCGAATATGATCTATATGATTCTATAAATTTAAATAATTTACGGATTAATTGTATACTTAATTTACATGATTTTCAGTATAACTATTGATTTACTGTATACTAATATTTCCTTTATTACGTGTTGATGTTGGTGTCACGCATTGTTCAACATATAAATAGGTGTTCCCACTGAGCGTGACGTGTATTGTATGTCTCCTCATGTTCAACATA
>NW_018403476.1:134663-134844 GCF_002113885.1 Mizuhopecten yessoensis | reverse complement strand
CCCTGATCACAAGTTAACACCACGTACACAGGGATCACGTATATATCCTGATCACAAAGTTAACACCAATACACAGGGATTACGTATATACCCTGATCACAAGTTAACACCACGTACACAGGGATTACGTATATACCCTGATCACAAGTTAACACCACGTACACAGGGATTACGTATATAT
>NW_018403476.1:134551-134627 GCF_002113885.1 Mizuhopecten yessoensis | reverse complement strand
AAGTTAACACCACGTACACAGGGATTACGTATATACCCTGATCACAAGTTAACACAATGAACACAGGGATTACGTT
>NW_018403476.1:122377-130478 GCF_002113885.1 Mizuhopecten yessoensis | reverse complement strand
CGTACACAGGGATTACGTATATAACCTGATCACAAAGTTAACACCGCGTATTACAAAGAGCTATCAATTGTCAGGCAGGATGAGGATAATTCTACTACACCTATAGTTCATACATATACCTGCTCTGATGAAACTATAACATACGGGCAAACTCGCTAGCAACTACGTTTTCTATTTTGTTCATTTGTTTCCATTGTAGCGATCACATGACTACTATTAATTTACTATATAATGTGATTTTTGTTTAGAGTTATGTATTTTAGTCATTAAAGCTTTTAGAATCTAGTAAATCTTTAATTTAAAATTTAATCCAAAGCGATGTTTAAATTACAAAACTTTTTTTCTCATGCTAAATTCAAATTAGTTAAATTCAGATTTTACTTAATTGTCAAACATGACATCTTTCATTGATTTTTTGCAATTTTTATATTTAGAAATATAAAAAAAAAAAAAAATGGGCGGCCATATCCAGCAGATTTGAGATACACTACCAATAAAACGTAAAATCCTAGTAATTGTAACACAATCACTTTAATGCCATAGCTGAACTCAAATAAACAATTAAATAATGATTAATATAATGGAAAGTATACTCGGGACCATACCCTCAGGGTCATATATACCTATGAGGTACAATATGTACAATCATACTTTCGGTGAAAACCAGTCTGAGCTTAACACTGATTATAAAGCTGACGATGTTGCGGGAAACTAGGATCTCTACAGCAGCTGGTGTTTAACTTCTATTGGTCTAGGCTGAGATCACTGAAACAGATACCGAATCAAGAAGAGTAGGACACATTTAGTACTTGTAACTGATGCAGGAACAAACGATGAAGAATCACCACCAGAAAGGACGGACGGCCAGTGTCCTGCCGCCGTGACATTCGTCGTAGAACAAAGAGAGTTAAAGTTAAAGTTAAAGCTAAAGGACCTGGATCACATAATGTTCCTATTTCAAATCGGTGAAATCTGGCTCGTGTCTTGTACCATAAACCATATACTGAGAAAACATTTCGCTTCACATGTTCCTGGTCTATAATGTCAATCCCTATGGCCCTCTATTCGTACTAATGACATTCTGGAAATGAAAGAAATCAAAGTTCAAGGGCCTGGTTCGCAATAATGAAAACATATTGTGATATATGTACCAGAATAATGGTGCCGCTTCATATGCCCCTGTATTTGTTCTAAGTACAATATTGAAATTTGAGAATAAATAATAATTCAGAGATCTTGTTCACAGGGTGCTCTACTTTCAATGCTGAACAGACTTTGCTCGTATCTTTTACCTTTGTTCTGTCACTGCCGCTAATCCTGGCATACCGATAATAGGGGCCCCAAAATAAGGAAAAATACTCTTTATTAGACCCCGTAAAACTACAACATAGAAAGGTAGGGTCAACGCCTATGGATATTTAACAATAGCGTCGGCCCCCGCTTGGAATTTCAAAACAAGATATATCCAAAGAGGTATGGGTATGGGAAGCTTAAATCAGGAACAGTTAGTTTCAGAATTCGTTTTATGATAAATGGGATCTCATTTACTTACACCTGTGTGGGTGTTAAAGGTGCGGTGATAAAAGTCCCTCTAGAGAATTTAAATGACACAAATACTATGAAATAATGTCATTATTGTGTGTTACATATTCCAACTATTATTTTGATACCAAAAAGTACATTTTTTAAGAAAGAGGTGTCATTTTAAAAAGATTTAAGCAGAAAAGTATATGAAATTTCATGACTGCTGAGAGAATTCCCATTTTTGACACATTCATTTCCATAGACCTAAAACGAGTCTATTTTTTATACTTTCTTAAAAGTTGGTATTATTATCTTAATATTTGGCAAGTAGGTTGTTTATGAGAATGGATATAAGTTTGGTAAACATTGGTGACCTTGCATTGACTTTCGTTCAAGGTCACAAGAATCAAAAGAGCTAAGATATTATTTTTATATTGGAAGTCAGACAAGGATATATTTCCTTACTTTACTTGTTAAGAGTTTAAGATATAAAAGTATGTAATATTCCTTCATGTTTTGTTTAATGAAAGAACAAGACAAAATCAAATAATAATCAAGTGTACATATTTATTAGTTTTATTATTTTATTGTTTTTATATATCTACATAATTATCTTTGTTTATGACACAATCTCGACCTTAATTAGTTCCCCAGAAGAAAGATTACTTTTGCAGAATACATTTTTTATGAGTTATCATAACTTAAAAATAAGCATAATATAATGAAGTGTTTTGGTATGATACATAAACAGAAAATGTATCGGATTTAACCATATTAAAAAATGATAATAAAATCTTCATGATTATGTGAATTGTGCATTAGCCTTGTTTGGCATGCTAAAAAAGCATGTGATCGGTTTTATTAATGTCTTTGTAGACAGAATATACATATGGAAAGTGTTTTAAGAAGTATGGTATATAGACTACCATTGTAACTATACATATGCAAGTTGACCTTGGTGGATATATTTTAAATTTTGTGAAAATTTTGCATGTTTTTCTTACTAAAAGTTTCAGTACGTTTACTTCATGTATATCAATATGACATATTTAGTATCAAAATAGCAGTAATTTATACACTATACAATTTTATAAAAAAAAAAAAAAACTTACATTCGCCTGTGACATTTATCTGTCATTTTGTTAGGATACCTCCGTCATTCAACCTGGTGTCATGCAAGGAGGTCCACTACGGTTATCAGTAGTAATAATGAATCTACATATGGCGAAATTTAAAAAAAAAAAAAATGTTGTGGCGGGCAGAATGTTAACCCCACCTTTGATAACATTCTCTGATCTCGAAACAGTTCATTTCTGTTAACAGAAAAGTTTGATTCTTTCTTTATTCACTTATTATGATTGAAATTTAAAATCAAATTATGATTCAAACTATTTAAATTTAGTACATTAGGATTCCTGACTATTTTTAAAATTGTGAATTATACAAGTTGTAGCTGTAATCTATAAAAATGATATAACTTTTAAAGAATACTAAAACTATTCTGAGGATTTAACAAGTTGGAATACACCGATGTGTACAATATTATAACACTTAAATAGTAAGGCAGTAATGCTAAATCTCACGAAATCTAATTCTACGTTTTACCAATAATGCCATCCAGGAATTTCAAATGAACAGTCGAATGAGAGTCGAATTAATGGGCCATGAAGTATAATATAATAGAAATGAACATTGAATGATAAACCACTTTACAGGGGAAATAACTCTAAGCGAGAAACACTCATTTTTGTTCCTATGTTTAAGATGACCTCAAGTCAAAAAAGCTACGAGAGCTGATCTTACGATTAAAAATGAAGCAGTGTCGCTCTTTATATATAAAACGAAGCAGTGTCGCCCTTTATATATTAATGAAATTAAATCAACTCATGTTTTGCTTTACAGTCATATTGTAGTTATAGAAAGGAAGTTAAACATTCTTTTAAACACGAATCTACTGTTGAGTGTATAAAGTGTAATCGTTTGATATTGACATTTGATAATCATAATTCCAGTTGTATATCATTAGCATTCATAATCGTGTCATCGTATTTGTTTGACAGAAAGTGAAATACATGATGTTGTACACTTGATTCTAGATACAGATATTTACAACGGGTTTACTTAAGCATTGAACTGTTTTTGTATGGTATTTATGATCTATTTGAATGACATAGCTTTGCAAGCAAACAACATAATGCGCGCTATATATATCAAAAATACCATACAAAAACAGTTCAATACTTATATTTACGTTTTCTCTGCCTCTTATGTTCTTTTTTAACTTATAATTTATATTTAAAATTAAAAATGCCCGCCTTATCGACAGTCCACACAATTTCGTTCAATAGTTTGAACAGCGTATTGTCGCGTGCTGATTGGCAAACAAAGTAGTACTTTGAAATTTTAACAAACACTTCAATTTTATTCCACAATTTAGTATCAATACAATTGCGTATGAAATTTCTATAGAATGGTGTAAGTTTATCAATAGAACTCTGAGCTGAAAGTTAGATTTGAAATTGGTTTGATTTTTCCCCGGAACAAATTTCATGGACAAATACAGTGTACACCGTAAATCCGACCTTGCCCTCCACGAGGGAGTTATTTTTGTAAGTTAATTCGAACTTTTCTCTTTGCTCATTTTGTGAAGATTCCAGGCGTGAATTTATTTGTTGATTGTATGGGAACCTGACAACAGTTGATAGATTCTATAACAGCGTCGTTATTTGACATGTCGTCAGAAACAGAGGAACCGTGAATGCGAGACGCANTTGTATGGGAACCTGACAACAGTTGATAGATTCTATAACAGCGTCGTTATTTGACATGTCGTCAGAAACAGAGGAACCGTGAATGCGAGACGCATGAAACTGATTGCGTTTGAAGTGAGTGATCTTGCGACGGAGCACAGGTTCGTTACAAATCGTTACAAAGGTCTGAAATGTTTATGTGTGCTGTGACTCATATCAGTAGGTCTGTTACATATGATAATGTGTCAGTAGGCTATAGAATATGTGTATTTCAGACATTTGTAACGAACCCCTGTTGATCAGTGCATGATAAATTGCATGAGCGTTAAAATTGTTTCCATTGCCGGCATTGGTGATTTCAAACGATGTGCATTTTGTATGATATTGCAGACCTTGGTCTTGTTTTCGTTGTAATAAAAGTATTTTTTATTTTATTTTTCATTTTGCACATAAATTTACAATGACATTGTCAAATCTCACAATGCCCAGCGATATTTCAGCAGCCGTCATGTTTATTTATATTGGATATTGTAATTCCGGTCAGTGTTGTATTAATACGCTAAGAATTGTGTCTCGTGATGCATGGTAATTACAGTCCCATCAACGTCACAGCTTTCAAAGAGGCTATATAGTGACAATGCCATGCAAATGTAAATATATGTATATTAACGGTTGTTTGAATGTGTAAGTAGCTGTCTAAAACGTGACACCGACCTGTCAGAAACAGTAGGTAGCCAAGAGAAAATTGTAACAATGATCTGCGTTTCTTTTCATTTATCTTTTATTAAAGTAGAAAAAGGCAACATCTCTGTATACTGTTCGTCAGTCAACTGATTGAGAATTTGACACTAAGGTATGATGAATCAATTTATGAGTTTTATTTGAGGGTTTTTCAATTTGATGGTCTAAGTGCATTTTATTTAAATCTTTATGTACAGACTAACCGATTGTTTACACTCCGTCCTACCCACATGAGCGCACACTAGAAAGTAAATACAGGTCTCTGAGTAATCACACCCTTATAGCCTAATATCCTTGATCCAAACAGATATTTGGTGGATGTGTATTCAGAGACGTAGAAGTAAGAAAGACAGTTCGGACCACATAATTTGTCTACTTTTCGAAGTAATCTATAGGGCGGATGACGTTGACAATTTTGGCAGATCATAAGGTATATTAATAGTATTCGTGTGATCGCTACAGTGGCAATAAATAAATAAAATAGAAGACATAGTTGCTAGTAATTTCGATTGTATTCTGTTTCATTAGTTATCAATTTAGCTTTTTACATGTAGGGTATGCACGTGGGTTATATTTACATGCATAGGTTTGGCGACGACTTCGTTAAACAACCGTGTACACGTACGTTTTTTTTCTTTTTCTTATTTCATCTTCTTTTGACCAGAGTTTAACTTCATGTTTTTTTCTGTTATAGGAATGAAATGTGTTATGGTTTTTTCGTATAAGACTTGGAGGAAATATATGGAGTAACAGTATTGGACTATGCTGTTGTACTCGATCTGTCTTTTCTTATTATATAGTCGATGAAACTATTCATGTGTCTTTGTTATTTTTCAATACTTTAGACGTGAAATTATTTAAGTTCGGATGAGGAACGAAGGAGAACATAACTATATAAACACTGTATATGTGTATAACAGGAGTAGTATAAGTATATATAAACACACTATAGGTGAATAACAGGAGTAGTCTAAGTATATATGCACACACTATATGTGTATAACAGGAGTAGTATAAGTATATATAAACACACTATAGGTGTATAACAGGAGTAGTATAAGTATATATAAACACACTATATGTGTATAACAGGAGTAGTATAAGTATATATAAACACACTATATGTGTATAACATGAGTAGTATAAGTATATATAAACACACTATAGGTGTATAACAGGAGTAGTATAAGTATAAGTATATATAAACACACTAAATGTGTATTACATGAGTAGTATAAGTATGTGTATGTATTTCTCGTACATTATTGTAACAACTTCTAGTCACACTAGTAAGACTTTACTAACACGGACTATAGCCAGTTTCATGTAAGTAATTGCTTTCTTATATGTGATTTTAACTTATTGTTTTCTTATAATCAACAAATATTTCTGTAAATTCCAGGAAAATAATCATATCTCTCTGGTCGACAAAGAGGCTACATCTTCTGTCTTAGGACTCTGCAATACGCGATATTCCATTGTCGATGTATCGTGCGTGACTTTGCCCCCATTTTGTGAATTAAAGTTCCGAGGGAGTAAAATCTCTGTTTTATATAGAGGCTTGGAGAAGTTTATTATTATTGCAGATTAATATCTAACGTATTTAGGAACACTGACTGACCAGCACACCCGTCTGATCTATCTGAACCATGATACGAACACTGATTGACCGGCACACCTGTCTGATCTATCTGATCCATTATACGAACACTGACTGACCAGCACACCCGTCTGATCTATCTGAACCATTATACGAACACTGATTGACCGGCACACCCGTCTGATCTATCTGATCCATTATACGAACACTGACTGACCAGCACACCCGTCTGATCTATCTGAACCATTATACGAACACTGATTGACCGGCACACCCGTCTGATCTATCTGATCCATTATACGAACACTGACTGACCAGCNTGATTGACCGGCACACCCGTCTGATCTATCTGATCCATTATACGAACACTGACTGACCAGCACACCCGTCTGATCTATCTGATCCATTATACGAATACTGATTGACCGGCACACCCGTCTGATGTATCTGATCCATTATACGAACACTGACTGACCAGCACACCCGTCTGATCTATCTGAACCATTCTATGATAACACTGACTGACCAGCCCACCCGTCTGATCTTTCTGAACCCTACTATGATAGCACTGACTGACCAGCACCCCCGTCTGATCTATCTGATCCATTATACAAACACTGACTGACCAGCACACCCGTCTGATCTATCTGAACCATTCGATGATAACACTGACTGACCAGCACACCCGTCTGATCTTTCTGAACCATTCTATGATAGCACTGACTGACCAGCACACCCGTCTGATCTATCTGAACCATTCTATGATAACATTGACTCACCAGCACACCCGTGTGATCTATCTGAACCATTCTATGATAACATTGACTGACCAGCACACCCGTCTGATCTATCTGAACCATTCTATGATAACACTGACAGACCAGGACACCCGTCTGATCTATCTGAAACATTAAACGAACAATGACCAACCAGCACAACCGTCTGATCTATCTGAACCATTCTATGATAACACTGACTGACCAGCATCCCCGTCTGATCTATCTGAACCATTCTATAATAACAATGACTGACCAGCACACTCGCCTGATCTATCTGAACCATTATACGAACACTGACTGACCAGCACACCCATCTGATCTATCTGAATCATTCTATGATAACAGTGACTCACCAGGACACCCGTCTGATCTATCTGAACCATTCTATAATAACAATGACTGACCAGCACACCCGCCTTATCTATCTGAACCATTATACGAACACTGACTGACCAGCACACCCAACTGATCTATCTGAATCATTCTATGATAACAGTGACTGACCAGGACAACCGTCTGATCTATCTGAATCATTCTATGATAACAGTGACTGACCAGGACACCCGTCTGATCTATCTGAACCATTCTATGATAACAGTGACTGACCAGCACACCCGTCTGATCTATCTGAAACATTGAACGAACAATGACTGACCAGCACAACCGTCTGATCTATCTGAACCATTCTTTGATAACACTGACTGACT
>NW_018403476.1:61131-117378 GCF_002113885.1 Mizuhopecten yessoensis | reverse complement strand
CTGAACCATTATACGAACACTGACTGACCAGCACACCCGTCTGATTTATTTGAGCCTTTATACGAACACTGACTGACCAGGACACTCGTCTGATCTATCTGAACCATTCTATGATAACACTGCTTGACCAGCACACCCGTCTGATCTATCTGAACCATTCTATGATAACATTGACTGACCAGCACACCCGTCTGGTCTATCTGATCCATTATACGAACATTGACTGACCAGGACACCTGTCTGATCTATCTGAACCATTCTATGATAACACTGACTGACCAGCACACCCGTCTGATCTATCTGAACCATGCTATGATAACATTGAATGTGTGTCACATTGTTACGTACATGGCACGATGCTTTAATACACATTACCACTACACCTGTATAGATTTTAATCTTCACTTTAGATCTGATGACTGACCTTGAGCATTTAAACTCCAACAACTTGATATAATACTTGCATGAAGGGAAAATTAATTATTGTGCCGGAGAAAAAGAGGTCACCGACCTCATTGAGCTGGACAAAACGTTCTAAGAGTGGCACTGAGGATCACAGGATGTTATGACATAACGCGGGAAAACACGAAAGATAATACCGTGGAGTACGAGGGATGGGCAGTCTTAGGGTGGGTTGGGATGACATCACGGGTCAGGGAGTTACCCTGGGGTGGGTGCTAACACCACGGGTCAGGGAGTTACCCTGGGGTGGGGGCTGACACCATGGGTCAGGGAGTTATCCTGGGGTGGGGGCTGACACCACGGGTCAGGGAGTTATCCTGGGGTGGGGGCTGACACCACGGGTCAGGGAGTTACCCTGGGGTGGGGGCTGACACCATGGGTCAGGGAGTTATCCTGGGGTGGGGGCTGACACCACGGGTCAGGGAGTTATCCTGGGGTGGGGGCTGACACCACGGGTCAGGGAGTTACCCTGGGGTGGGGGCTGACACCATGGGTCAGGGAGTTATCCTGGGGTGGGGGCTGACACCACGGGTCAGGGAGTTATCCTGGGGTGGGGGCTGACACCACGGGTCAGGGAGTTACCCTGGGGTGGGGGCTGACACCATGGGTCAGGGAGTTATCCTGGGGTGGGGGCTGACACCACGGGTCAGGGAGTTATCCTGGGGTGGGGGCTGACACCACGGGTCAGGGAGTTACCCTGGGGTGGGGGCTGACACCATGGGTCAGGGAGTTATCCTGGGGTGGGGGCTGACACCACGGGTCAGGGAGTTATCCTGGGGTGGGGGCTGACACCACGGGTCAGGGAGTTACCCTGGGGTGGGGGCTGAGACGATGGGTCAGGGAGTTTATCCTGGGGTGGGGGTTGACACCACGGGTCAGGGAGTTATCCTGGGGTGGGGGGCTGACACCACGGGTCAGGGAGTTACCCTGGGACGGGGGCTGACACCACGGGTCAGGGATTTACCCTGGGGTGGTGGCTGACACCATGGGTCAGGGAGCTACTCTGGGGTGGTGGCTAACACCACGGGTCAGGGAGTTACCCTGGGGTGGGGGCTGACACCACGGGTCAGGGAGTTACCCTGGGGTGGGGGCTGAGACGATGGGTCAGGGAGTTTATCCTGGGGTGGGGGTTGACACCACGGGTCAGGGAGTTATCCTGGGGTGGGGGGCTGACACCACGGGTCAGGGAGTTACCCTGGGACGGGGGCTGACACCACGGGTCAGGGATTTACCCTGGGGTGGTGGCTGACACCATGGGTCAGGGAGCTACTCTGGGGTGGTGGCTAACACCACGGGTCAGGGAGTTACCCTGGGGTGGGGGCTGACATCACGGGTCAGGGAGTTACCCTGGGGTGGGGGCTGACACCACGGGTCAGGGAGTTACCCTGGGGTGGGGGCTAACACCACGGGTCAGAGAGTTACCCTGGGGTGGGGGTTAACACCACGGGTTAGTGAGTTACCCTGGGGTGGGGGCTGACACCACAGGTCAGGGAGTTACCCTTGGGTTGGGGCTAACACCACGGGTCAGAAAGTTACCCTGGGGTGGGGGCAAACACCACGGGTCAGGGATTTACCCTGGGGTGGGGGCTAACACCACGGGTCAGGGAGTTACCCTGGGGTGGGCGCTAACACCACGGGTCAGAGAGTTACCCTGGGGTGGGGGCAAACACCACGGGTCAGGGAGTTACCCTGGGGTGGTGGCTGACACCATGAGGTACCTGGTACTGAGAGGGAACGCCTGGATAAAATAGTTTTGAATGGGATGGTGGGCGACTTGCTCTATCACCCTAACATTACCTACAGCCAGAAATAAACACGAGAATTGAAATGGCATGAACGAATGATTAGTTTTAAATTAGACCCGAAGATTATTCAATTAGGGTAACCTTCCTACAAGGAATAAATAGATAGGCAATATGCCGTCGTCTCCTTTCGCGGATGTTAATGGAGCGCGCGTGTCGCATACGAACAACGTTGTCGCAGGTACATGTACGTGAACAACACGTCGTGGGATGTCACGAGCACATATGTTTCATGTGGAAAGGTGACTCACATATTAGTGCACGGGATGCATTGTTCACAAATCTAATATGTGGTAGTCTGTGTCTGTCGGTATGTGTGGTAGTCTGTGTTATTCAGTATGTGTGGTAGTCTGTGTTTGTTGGTATGTGTGGTAGTCTGTCGGTATGTGTGGTAGTCTGTATTTGAGAGTATGTGTGCTTGTCTGTATTTGAGAGTATGTGTGGTAGTCTGTGTCTGTCGGTATGTGTGGACGTCTGTGTTATTCGGTATGTGTGGTAGTCTGTGTTTGTCAGTATGTGTGGTTGTCTATGTTTGTCAGTATGTGTGGTAGTCTGTGTTTGTCGGTATGTGTGGTAGTCTGTGTCTGTCGGTATGTGTGGTAGTCTGTGTCTGTCGGTATGTGTGGTAGTCTTTGTTTGTCAGTATGTGTGGTAGTCTGTGTTTGTCAGTATGTGTGGTAGTCTGTATTTGAGAGTATGTGTGGTAGTCTGTCGGTGTGTGTGGTAGTCTGTATTTGAGAGTATGTGTGGTAGTCTGTGTCTGTCGGTATGTGTGGTAGTCTTTGTTTGTCAGTATGTGTGGTAGTCTGTGTTTCTCAGTATGTGTGGTAGTCTGTGTTTGTCAGTATGTGTGGTAGTCTGTGTTTCTCAGTATGTGTGGTAGTCTGTGTTTGTCGGTATGTGAGGAAGTCTATGTTTATCGGTATGTTTGGTAGTCTGTGTTTGTCGGTATGTGTGGTAGTCTATGTTTGTCTGTATGTTTGGTAGTCTGTGTTTGTCGGTATGTGTGGTAGTCTGTGTTTGTCGGTATGTGTGGTAGTCTGTGTTTGTCGGTATGTGTGGTTGTCTATGTTTGTCGGTATGTTTGGTAGTCTGTGTTTGTCAGTATGTGTGGTAGTCTGTCGGTATGTGTGGTAGTCTATGTTTGACAGTAAGTGTGGTAGTATGTTTTTGTCGGTATGTGAGGAAGTCTATGTTTGTCGGTATGTTTGGTAGTCTGTGTTTGTCGGTATGCGTGGTAGTCTATGTTTGTCTGTATGTTTGGTAGTCTGTGTGTGTCAGTATTTGTGGTAGTCTGTGTTTGTCGGTATGTGGGGTAGTCTGTGTTTGTCAGTATGTGTAGTAGTCTGTGTTTGTCAGTATGTGTCGTAGTATGTGTGGTAGTCTGTGTTTGTTGGTATGTGTGGTTGTCTATGTTTGTTGGTATGTTTGGTAGTCTGTGTTTGTCAGTATGTGTAGTAGTCTGTGTTTGTCAGTATGTGTAGTAGTCTGTGTTTGTCAGTATGTGTCGTAGTCTGTGTTTGTCGGTATGTGTGATAGTCTGTGTTTGTCAGTATGTGTGTGTTATTCAGTATGTGTGGTAGTCTGTGTTTGTTGGTATGTGTGGTTGTCTATGTTTGTCAGTATGTTTGGTAGTCTGTGTGTGTCAGTACGTGTGGTAGTCTGTGTTTGTCGGTATCTGTGGTAGTCTGTGTTTGTCAGTATGTGTCGTAGTCTGTGTTTGTCGGTATGTGTGATAGTCTGTGTTTGTCAGTATGTGTGGTAGTGGTTGTCTATGTTTGTCGGTATGATGTGTGGTTGTCTATGTTTGTCAGTATGTTTGGTAGTCTGTGTTTGTCAGTATGTGTAGTAGTCTGTGTTTGTCAGTATGTGTGGTAGTGGTTGTCTATGTTTGTCGGTATGTTTGGGAGTCTGTGTTTGTCAGTATGTGTGGGAGTCTGTGTCTGTCGGTATGTGTGGACGTCTGTGTTATTCGGTATGTGTGGTAGTCTGTGTTTGGCGGGATGTGTGGTAGTCTGTGTTTGTCGGCATGTGTGGTAGTCTGTGTTTGTCGGCATGTGTGGTAGTCTGTGTTTGTCGGTGTGTGTGGTAGTCTGTGTTTGTCGGTGTGTGTGGTTGTCTATGTTTGTCGGTTTGTTTGGTAGTCTGTGTTTGTCGGTATGGGTGGTAGTCTGTGTTTGTCTGTATGTTTGGTAGTCTGTGTGTGTCAGTATGTATGGTAGTCTATGTTTGTCAGTATGTTTGGTAGTCTGTGGTTGTCGGTATGTGTGGTAGTCTATGTTTGTCGGTATGTGTGGTAGTCTTTGTTTGTCGGTATGTGTGGTAGTCTTTGTTTGTCGGTATGTGTGGTAGTCTTTGTTTGTCGGTATGTGTGGTAGTCTATGTTTGTCTGTCTGTTTGGTAGTCTGTGTTTGTCGGTATGGGTGGTAGTCTGTGTTTGTCAGTATTTGTGGTAGTCTGTGTTTGTCGGTATGTCTGGTAGTCTGTGTTTGTCGGTATGTCTGGTAGTCTGTGTTTGTCGGTATGTGTGATAGTCTGTGTTTGTCAGTATGTGTGGTAGTGGTTGTCTATGTTTGTCGGTATGTTTGGCAGTCTGTGTTTGTCAGTATGTGTGGCAGTCTGTGTTTGTCAGTATGTGTCGTAGTCTGTCGGTATGTGTGGTAGTCTGTATTTGAGAGTATGTGTGGTAGTCTGTGTCTGTCGGTATCTGTGGACGTCTGTGTTATTCGGTATGTGTGGTAGTCTGTGTGTGTCAGTATTTGTGGTAGTCTCTATGTTTGTCAGTATGTGTGGTAGTCTGTGTGTGTCAGTATGTGTGGTAGTCTATGTTTGTCAGTATGTTTGGTAGTCTGTGTGTGTCAGTATGTGTGGTAGTCTGTGTTTGTCGGTATGTGTGGTAGTCTGTCGGTGTGTGTGGTAGTCTGTGTTTGTAGGGATGTGGGGTAGTCTGTGTTGGTCAGTATGTGTGGTAGTCGTTGTTTGTCAGTATGTGTTGTATGTTTGGTAGTCTGCGTGTGTCAGTATGTGTGGGAGTCTGTGTTTGTCGGTATCTGTGGTAGTCTGTGTTTGTTAGTATGTGTGGTAGTCTGTTTTTGTCGGTATGTATGGTAGTCTGTGTTTGTCGGGATGTGTGGTAGTCTTTGTTTGTCGGTATGTGTAGTAGTCTCTGTGTCTGTCGGTATGTGTGGTAGTCTGTGTTTGTCGGTATGTGTGGTAGTCTTTGTTTATCGGTATGTGTGGTAGTCTTTGTTTATCGGTATGTGTAGTAGTCTGTGTTTGTCAGTATGTGTGGTAGTCTGTGTTTGTCGGTATATGAGGAAGTCTATGTTTGTCAGTATGTGTGGTAGTCTTTGTTTGTCAGTATGTGTGGTAGTCTGTTTTTGTCGGTATGTGTGGAAGTCTGTGTTTGTCGGTATGTGTGGTAGTCTGTGTTTGTCAGTATGTGTAGTAGTCTGTTTTTGTCAGTATGTGTGGTAGTCTGTGTTTGTCGGTATATGAGGAAGTCTATGTTTGTCAGTATGTGTGGTAGTCTGTGTTTGTCAGTATGTGTGGTAGTCTGTGTTTGTCGGTATGGGTGGTAGTCTGTGTTTGTCGGTATATGAGGACGGTATGTGAGGAAGTCTATGTTTGTCGGTATGTTTGGTAGTCTGTGTTTGTCGGTTTGTGTGGTAGTCTGTGTTTGTCGGTATGTGTGGTAGTCTGTGTTTGTAGGTATGTGTGGTAGTCTGTGTTTGTCAGTATGTGTCGTAGTCTGTGTTTGTCAGTATGTGTGGTAGTCTGTGTGTGTCGGTATGTGTGGAAGTCTGTGTGTGTCTGTTTTTGTCAGTCTGTTTTTTGTCAGTTTGTGTGGTAGTCTGTGTTTGTCAGTATGTGTGGTTGTCTGTTTTTGTCAGTTTGTGTGGTAGTCTGTTTTTGTCAGTTTGTGTGGTAGTCTGTGTTTGTCGGTATGTGTTGTGTTATGTGTTTGTCGTTCGTGTGGTAGTCTGTGTTTGTGAGTATGTGTGGTAGCCTATCGGTATGTATGTTAGTCTGTTTATATCGGTAAATGTGGTAGTCTGTCGGTCTGTGTTGTATTCTGTGTTTGTCGGTATGTGTTTAACAGTATTTAAATGGAGACATTTTACCCGCCTAGGATGTGACACTTACTCTAGGTAAGGCGTGATTACGGTTATTTAATCAGGCGATAAAACTCGGTCCTATTTGACTAAATACCAATATTTCTAACCCGCTTACAGGTTTTGCTTAGAAATAGGAATCTGTTATGCGGAACACGTTTGAAAAAAAGTAATTCAAATTAATCAGTAGTATATTGACCAGCTTGATTTGACTTTGATCGATGTTCGTACCGCCGACTGTTACACGGTATGTATGTACTAGTAAGGATGATGTCGTAGCACACTCTGATCTGTTTTCAAATTTGTGGTTTGGAAGCACTTCACAAACATTCTGATTAGCTGTAGGAACTTTTTGGCATCAGTAATTTGGCAGATCCGTCACAACCTTGGTGAGGTTTATTTGATTGCTGTGGTGCCGACAGGTGCGCCACCATCACACAAAGAGCAACGTCAGTAAACAATTATTTCCAAGTCCACATCTTCAGAATTTACAATTATCCCCTTGAATAGTTACGACTGTACTTGCAGTATAAAAATCAGGATAGCGCACATCGTATGTCTCCTTGGTGTTAGTACCCTGGCTGGCTTCCATAGCTGACTAGAATCCACTTCACAGACTGCATAACGTCTGACTGTTTGTTCTATTATTCCAGTATACATTTTGTTAGGGATGCTAAACTTCAAGCCTAAAACATTCAGGATTCCTTTTTCATTATTAAAATGTAAGAAAATCTCATTTATAAACCGACAAAGTTAACAAGAGAAAATGAAGTTGAACCCACTGTGCCGAAGGGTTACACAAAACTGACACTACATATGAAGACCAATCAACGAGAATTGCAAAATATGAAACAAGTCTTTTGCTTTCATGTGTCACGTGGGCTCAATTACCTCAATGACACTATATCTTACTAATCTGATTCTTTATTTTACTAATCTTCCACTTTATTGTACTAATCTGACACCTTTTCTTACTAATCTGAGACTTTATCTAAATAATCTGACACTCTATCTTACTAATCTGACACTATATCTTACTGACATGACACTTTGTCTTACTAATCTGACTGTTTATATTACTAATCTGACACTATATCTTACTGATATGACACTCTACCTTACTAATATGACACTATATCTTACTAATATGACATTTTCTCTTACTAATATGACATTTTCTCTTACTAATATGACGCTTTATTTTACTTATCTGACATTTGATCTTACTAATCTGACACTATTTATTATTAATATGCCACAATATCTGACTAATCTGACTCTTTATCTTATTATTCTGACACTTTATCTGACAATATAATTTATTAATCTGACACCTTATCTTACTTATCTCACTCTTTATCTTACTCATCTGACATAATATGTTACTAGTCTGACACTTTATCTTCCTTATCTGACATTATATGTTACTAGTCTGACACTATATCTTACTAATCTGACATTATATGTTACTAGTCTGACACTTTATCTTCCTTATCTGACATTATATGTTACTAATGTGACAATTTATCTTACCAATCTGGCACTATATCTTACTTATGTGACATTTTATCTTACTAAAAGGACGCTATATTTAACTAATCTGACACCATATCTTACTTATCTGAAACTTTATCCTACTTATATGACACTTTGTCTTACTAATGTGACAAATTATCTTACTAATCTGACACTATCTCTTACCTATTTGACACTTTATCTTATTATATTAACGCTTTATCATACCTAATTGTCATTTTAACTTACTAATCTTACATTGTTTCCCGTTTTCTTTCTTATCTGCTCATTTATCTTACTAATTTGACGCTTTATCACTTTATTTAACTAATCTGACACTATATCTTATTAATATGACATATGAGATATTTTAAATGTTGAGCAATTAACGACAACCTGACTTAAACGTGTCATATAGAGTGTACACTGTCAGACAATTTGTACGCCCAGGCTCTTTGTTTTCAATTGTATTGTGAGTATGGTAATCAAACTTGTCTGTATGGCTTCTCGAACGCGCCTCCAACGCTGTTTTGAGAGTATGGTAGCCTTACTTGTCTGTATGGCTTCTCGAACGCGCCTCCAACGCTGTTTTGTGTCCATTCTACACTGTATAAATACTAATTGTTGAGAGTAAGGTAACCGTACCGGTCTTTATAGCTTTTAAAACTTGCTTCTACTGTCATAGATACACGTTGGGGAAGGGGACCCTTCTACACGTGATATCATCGTTTGGAAAAAAAACTGACACGTATCTGAAAGGGAGGGTAGACAAGGATGAAATGATTGATGGGTGGATATAGCAAAGCTATTAAAATTGTGTTCCTTTCTGAGGACACATCACTGCCTTCTGTCGCAGAATGATGTCTGCTCGCTCAAACACCTCTGTAGCTTAGGAACGAGCCTCTAACAGGACGAAATGCCGCTTTGTTTCAATGTTACAAAGTACAACTTGCTGTCGTTTCCCTACCTTGAGAGAAAACCGTTTTTGATAAGGCATGTGGATTCAGGCAGCTGGCAATGTTAAGAGTCAGAAGATAAATCTTGCAAACATGTATATTTATTTATTCCTTTACAGTTTAATCTTGCTTGTAACAAGCATTTCCAATGGCTTAAACATTTATGTTATCAGTCCATAACGAAAAAGAAAAATGACGTCGCCGTTTGTAACGTCACTTTTGATTGGCTGAAACAAAGGCGCAATAATTTCAAAGAGAAAAGAGTCCATCAAAAAAAGTGGATTTCCACAGGGATTGTGTATAGTAGATTAAATTACATGTATAAGGATTAACTTGAATACATTTTTCATGCTATGAATCTTCGCAGTTTATTTAGAGTACACTCCGTTTTTTGTGTTATATCTCCATAACATTAAAAAATATATTCAAGTCTATCCTTAAATAGTGATAATGTATTTGTTTTTCGCAAAGTACAGTTTATGTGTAGTGAAGACCAATCCTGGTATTCCTTCCTGTAACATATATACCGGTCCTAGATGTAGTGAAGATCAATCCTGGGGGTCCTTCCTGTAACATATATCCCGGTCCTAGATGTAGTGAAGACTAATCCTGGTGGTCCTTCCTGTAACATATATGCCGGTCCTAGATGTAGTGAAGATCAATCCTGGTAATCCTTCCTGTAACATATATACGGGTCCTAGATGTAGTGAAGACCAAGCCTGGTGGTCCTTCCTGTAACATATATACCGGTCCTAGATGTAGTGAAGATCAATCCTGGTGGTCCTTCCTGTAACATATATACAGGTCCTAGATGTAGTAAAGACCAATCCTGGTGATCCTTCCTGTAACATATATACCGGTCCTAGATGTAGTGAAGACCAATCCTGGTGGTCCCTCCTGTAACATATATACGGGTCCTAGATGTAGTGAAGACCAATCCTGGTGGTCCCTCCTGTAACATATATACGGGTCCTAGATGTAGTAAAGACCAATCCTGGTGTTCCTTCCTGTAACATATATACGGGTCCTAGATCTAGTGAAGACCAATCCTGGTATTCCTTCCTGTATACAGGTCCTAGATGTAGTAAAGACCAATCCTGGTGATCCTTCCTGTAACATATATACCGGTCCTAAATGTAGTGAAGACCAATCCTGGTGGTCCTTCCTGTAACATATATACAGGTCCTAGATGTAGTAAAGACCAATCCTGGTGTTCCTTCCTGTAACATATATACCGGTCCTAGATCTAGTGAAGACCAATCCTGGGATTCCTTCCTGTAACATATATACCGGTCATAGATGTAGTGAAGACCAATCCTGGTATATTCTGGTATTCCTTCCTGTTACATGTATACCGGTCCTAGATCTAGTGAAGACCACTCCTGGTGGTCCTTCCTGTAACATATACGGGTCCTAGATGTAGTGAAGAACAATCGTGGTGTTCCTTCCTGTAACATATATACCGGTCTTAGACCTAGTGAAGTCAAATCTTGGTATTCCTTCCTGTAACATATATACGGGTGCTAGATGTAGTGAAGACCAAGCCTGGTGGTCCTTCCTGTAACATATATACGGGTCCTAGATCTAGTAAAGACCAATCCTGGTATTTATTCCTGTAACATATAAAGCGGTCCTAGATCTAGATGTAGTGAAGACCAATCCTGGTATTACTTCCTGTAGCATATATACCGGTCCTAGCTGTAGTGAAGACCAATCCTGGTGTTCCATCCTGTAACATATATACCGGTCCTAGATATAGTGAAGACCCATCCTGGTATTCCTTCCTGTAACATATATACCGGTCTTAGACCTAGTGAAGTCAAATCTTGGTATTCCTTCCTGTAACATATATACGGGTGCTAGATGTAGTGAAGACCAAGCCTGGTGGTCCTTCCTGTAACATATATACTGGTCCTAGATGTAGTGAAGACCAATCCTGTTATTCCTTCCTGTAGCATATATACGGGTCCTAGATCTAGTGACTGGTATTCCTTCCTGTAGCATATATACGGGTCCTAGATGTAGTGTAGACCAATCCTGGTATTCCTTCCTGTACCATATATACGGGGTAGATGTAGTGAAGACCAATCCTGGTGTTCCATCCTGTAACATATATACCGGTCCTAGATGTAGTGAAGCCCAATCCTGGTATGCCTTCCTGTAGCATATATACCGGTCCTGGCTGTAGTGAAGACAAATCCTGGTGTTCCTTCCTGTAGCATAATACGGGTCCTAGATGTAGTGAAGACCAATCCTGGGTAGTAAAGACCAATCCTGGTGTTCCTTCCTGTGACATATATACCGGTCCTAGATGTAGTGAAGCCCAATCCTGGTATGCCTTCCTGTAGCATATATACCGGTCCTAGATGTAGTGAAGACCACTCCTGGTGTTCCTTCCTGTACCATACAAACAGCGAAGACCAATCCTGGTGGTCCTTCCTGTTACATGTATACGGGTCCTAGATGTAGTGAAGACCAATCATGGTATTCCTCCTGTAACATATATACAGGTCCTAGATGTAGTGAAGACCAATCCTGTTGTTCCTTCCTGTAACATATATACCGGTCTTAGACCTAGTGAAGTCAAATCTTGGTATTCCTTCCTGTAACATATATACCGTCCCTAGATGTAGTGAAGACCAATCCTGGAGGTCCTTCCTGTAACATATATACGGGTCCTAGATCTAGTAAAGACCAATCCTGGTATTTATTCCTGTAACATATAAAGCGGTCCTAGATGAAGTAGAGACCATCCTGGTGGTCCTTCCTATAACATATATACGGGTCCTAGATCTAGTAAAGACCAATCCTGGTATTTATTCCTGTAACATATAAAGCGGTCCTAGATGAAGTAGAGACCATCCTGGTGGTCCTTCCTATAACATATATACGGGTCCTAGATCTAGTAAAGACCAATCCTGGTATTTATTCCTGTAACATATAAAGCGGTCCTAGATCTAGATGTAGTGAAGACCAATCCTGGTATTCCTTCCTGTACCATATATACGGGATAGATGTAGTATAGACCAATCCTGGTGTACCTTCCTGTAGCATATATACCGGTCCTAGATGTAGCGAAGACCAATTCTGGTATTCCTTCCTGTTACATATATACCGGTCCTAGATCTAGTGTAGACCAATCCTGGTATTCCTTCCTGTACCATATATACCTAGATGTAGTAAAGACCAATCCTGGTGATCCTTCCTGTAACATATATACAGGTCCTAGATGTAGTGAAGACCAATCCTGGGTAGTAAAGACCAATCCTGGTGTTCCTTCCAGTAACATATATAAGGGTCATAGATGTAGTGAAGACCAATCCTGGTGTTCCATCCTGTAACATATATACCGGTCCTAGATGTGGTGAAGACCAATCCTGGTGTTCCTTCCGGTAGCATATATACCGGTCCCAGATGTAGTGAAGACCAATCCTGGTATTACTTCCTGTAGCATATATACCGGTCCTAGATGTAGCGAAGACCAATTCTGGTATTCCTTCCTGTGACATGTATACCGGTCCTAGATCTAGTGAAGATAAATCCTGGTGTTCCTTCCTGTAACATATATACGGGTCCTAGATCTAGTGACTGGTATTCCTTCCTGTAGCATATATACGGGACCTAGATCTAGTGAAGACCAAGCCTGGTATTCCTTCCTGTAACATATATACGGGTGCTAGATGTAGTGAAGACCAAGCCTGGTGGTCCTTCCTGTAACATATATACGGGATAGATGTAGTGAAGACCAATCCTGGTATTACTTCCTGTAGCATATATACCGGTCCTAGATCTAGCTAGATCTAGTGAAGACCAATCCTGGTGTTCCTTCCGGTAGCATATATACCGGTCCCAGATGTAGTGAAGACCAATCCTGGTATTACTTCCTGTAGCATATATACCGGTCCTAGATGTAGTGAAGACCAATTCTGGTATTCCTTCCTGTTACATGTATACCGGTCCTAGATCTAGTGAAGATCAATCCTGGTGTTCCTTCCTGTAACATATATACCGGTCCTAGATGTAGTGAAGACCAATCCTTTTATTCCTTCCTGTAGCATATATACCGGTCCTAGATCTAGTGAAGACCAATCCTGGTGTTCCTTCCTGTAGCATATATACCGGTCCTGGCTGTAGTGAAGACCAATCCTGGTGTTCCTTCCTGTAGCATATATACCGGTCCTAGATCTAGTGAAGACCAATCCTGGTATTCCTTCCTGTACCATATATACGGGATAGATGTAGTATAGACCAATCCTGGTGTTCCTTCCTGTAGCATATATACCGGTCCTAGATGTAGTGAAGACCAATCCTGGTATTCCTTCCTGTACCATATATACGGGATAGATGTAGTATAGACCAATCCTGGTGTTCCTTCCTGTAACATATATACGGGATAGATGTAGTGAAGACCAATCCTGGTGGTCCTTCCTGTAACATGTATACTGGTTCTAGATCTAGTGAAGACCAATCCTGGTATTTATTCCTGTAACATATAAACCGGTCCTAGATGAAGTAGAGACCATCCTGGTGTTCCCTCCTATAATAAATATACGGGTCCTAGATGTAGTGAAGACCAATCCTGGTGATCCTTCCTGTAACATATATACAGGTCCTAGATGTAGTGAAGACCAATCCTGGTGGTCCTTCCTGTAACATATATACGGGTCCTAGATCTAGTAAAGACCAATCCTGGTATTTATTCCTGTAACATATAAAGCGGTCCTAGATGAAGTAGAGACCATCCTGGTGGTCCTTCCTATAACATATATACGGGTCCTAGATCTAGTGAAGACCAATCCTGGTGTTCCTTACTGTAACATGTATACGGGTCCTAGATGTAGTGAACACCAATCCTGGTGGTCCTTCCTGTAACATATATGCGGGTCCTAGATCTAGTAAAGACCAATCCTGGTATTTATTCCTGTAACATATAAAGCGGTCCTAGATGAAGTAGAGACCATCCTGGTGGTCCTTCCTATAACATATATACGGGTCCTAGATCTAGTGAAGTCCAATCCTGGTGGTCCTTCCTGTAACATATATACCGGTCCTAGATCTAGTGAAGACCAATCCTGGTATTCCTTCCTATAACATATATACGGGTCCTAGATCTAGTGAAGTCCAATCCTGGTGGTCCTTCCTGTAACATATATACGGGCCCTAGATGTAGGAAAGACCAATCCTGGTATTCCTTCATGTAACATATATACGGGTCCTAGATCTAGTGAAGACCAATCCTGGTATTCCTTCCTATAACATATATACGGGTCCTAGATCTAGTGAAGTCCAATCCTGGTGGTCCTTCCTGTAACATATATACGGGTCCTAGATGTAGGAAAGACCAATCCTGGTATTCCTTCCTGTAACATATATACGGGTCCTAGATCTAGTGAAGACCAATCCTGGTGTTCCTTACTGTAACATATATACTGGTCCTAGATGTAGTGAAAACCAATCCTGGTGGTCCTTCCTGTTACATGTATACGTGTCCTAGATGTAGTGAAGACCAATCCTGGTATTCCTTCCTGTAACATGAGAGGTCAAAACTGGTAAAATTCGCCATAGTACATGTACTCTTGTCGATCATTTCATATCGGATTGGCCTTTATCCTTCAGTGTTTCTATTCCCGGCGAAGTTGATCTGTTTCGGTCGTTTCAACTATTCAGGATGTGGCAAATTTTGAAGCCCGCGACTTTCAAACTGTAAACATTTTTATTGCTTAACCTATTTCGTCAAAAACGTCGAAACTTTTAATTTTTAAATCCGTTTAAAAGAAGAAACATTTCAAACCATAACGAATACGTTTGCAAAGTTCACGCAAATAACTTACGATGTGAAACATAGTTTCTATTCCCACAGAGATGTTTAGCTTCTGATCTATTAATAACCAAGTCCGTTCTGCACGATGTAAAGAAAAAAGATCGTATAGGATTGTAGTTTCGTTTTGTGTTACTATATATAGCTTTTTGCTTGAACTATATATATATACCACGCATACGATACAAAAAAAGCTCGCTGCGCTCGCTATAAGAAGAATTGATTGAAGGAGGTCGCGTGATTTGTCCGTGGTTGTCTGTAAGTAGAATTGATTGGAGGAGGTCGACTGCTTTGTCCGTGGTTATCTGTAAGTAGAATTGATTGGAGGAGGGCGACTGCTTTGTCCGTGGTTATCTGTAGGTAAAATTGATTAGATGAGGTCGTCTGCTTTGTCCGTGGTTATCTGTAAGTAGAATTGATTGGAGGAGGTTGACTGCTTTGTCCGTGGTTATCTGTATGTAGAATTGATTGGAGGAGGTCGACTGCTTTGTCCGTGGTTATTTGTAAGCAGAAGGTTTGGAGGTGGTCGTCTGCTTTGTCCGTAGTTATCTAAAAGTAGATTTGAATTGAGGAGGTCGTCTGCTTTGTTATTGGTTATATGTAAGTAGAATGGATCAGAGGAGGTCGACTGCTTTGTCCGTGGTTATCTGTAGGTAAAATTGGTTAGATGAGGTCGTCTGCTTTGTCCGTGGTTATCTGTATGTATAATGGATTGGAGGAGGTCGTCAGCTTTGTCCGTGGCTATTGTAAGTAGAATGGATTGGAGGAGGTCGTCTGCTTTGTCCGTGGTTGTCTGTAAGTAGAATGGTTTGGAGGAGGGCGTCTGCTTTGTCCGTAGTGATCTATAAGTAGAATTGATTGGAGGAGGTCGACTGCTTTGTCCGTGGTTATCTGTAAGTAGAATTGATTGGAGGAGGTCGACTACTTTGTCCGTGGTTATCTGTAAGTATAATTGATTTAAGCAAGTCGTTTGTTTTATCCGTGGTTATTTGTAAGTAGAAGGTTTGGAGGTGGTCGTCTGCTTTGTCCGTAGTTATCTAAAAGTAGATTTGAATTGAGGAGGTCGTCTGCTTTGTCATTGGTTATATGTAAGTAGAATGGATTGGAGGAGGTCGACTGCTTTGTCCGTGGTTATCTGTAGGTAAAATTGATTAGATGAAGTCGTCTGCTTTGTCCGTGGTCATCTGTAGGTAAAATTAATTAGATGAGGTCGTCTGCTTCGTCCGTGGTTATCTGTAGGTAAAATTGATTAGATGTGGTCGTCTGCTTTGTTATTGGTTATATGTAAGTAGAATGGATTGGAGGAGGTCGTCTGCTTTGTCATTGGTTATTTGTAAGTAGACTGGATTGGATAAGGCCGTCTTCTTTGTCCGTGTTGTCTGTAAGTAGAATGGTTTGGAGGAGGTCGTCTGCTTTGTCCGTGGTTGTCTGTAAGTAGAATTGATTGGAGGAGGTCGACTGCTTTGTCCGTAGTTATCTAAAAGTAGATTTGAATTGAGGAGGTCGTCTGCTTTGTCATTGGTTATCTGTAGGTAAAATTGATTAGATGAGGTCGTCTGCTTTGTCCGTGGTTATCTTTAAGTAGAATGGATTGGTGGAGGTCGTCTGCTTTGTCCGTGGCTATTGTAAGTAGAATTGATTGGAGGAGGTCGTCTGCTTTGTCATTGGTTATTTGTTAGTAGAATGGATTGGATGAGGCCGTCTTCTTTGTCCGTGCTGTCTGTAAGTAGAATTGTTTGGAGGAGGTCGTCTGCTTTGTCCGTCGTGATCTATAAGTAGAATGGTTTGGAGGAGGGCGTCTGCTTTGTCCGTAGTGATCTATAAGTAGAATAGTTTGAAGGAGGTCGTCTGCTTTGTCATTGGTTATTTGTAAGTGGTATGGATCGGATATGAAAAGTTATGGGGTCACCTGCCCGACCACGTCAGTTTTCTCCGGGTACTCCGGTTTCCTCCCATAGTATGACCCCTTGCGCGCTAACATCCGGGTCAACAAGAGTGATTAGTTTATGTTGTAAAATCTTGTTTCATAATTGTTGTAAAATGAATAAAGTTTATATTTATTTTGGAAGTCGTGCTTTCTACTTGGTAACTTCTGTTTTCACCTTTGATACTTTTGAGTGGTAAGGATTTGAGGGGTTAGCCTACTTCCTCCTGTGCTTACCTATAAGTGGCAATGATGTTAGGAGCTATTCTGTGTTCTCCTTAGTTACACCATATTGGCCATTGTGCGGGGAGCAAATCCACTTTCATCGTACACCCTTAATTCAAAGTTGTTCCGGGCAATTCGAACAAGGAGTAATTTCCTTGGACGGTTGCTCTTTGTCGTAAATTTGCAAGAAGAAAAGTAATCAACAAAGCCCCCATCCTCGCCTGAGGAAACTACAGATGGACTGAGATTTGATTGGACTGGCTGTGAATCTCACTAATAACGTTATACATATGTCGGTCGATATGATGTTATCACAGGTATTTTTGAACTTAGTACATCTCATGTCATTGATCACCTTATTCGTCGCTATGGTTATTATTAAGTACGCTTGGTACTGTTATGGCCACACATATATAATTCAGGTTGAGTTACGTTTATGGGGATTAAATCGGTGATAACTGTGAAAAAATAACGTGAGCTGTTTCATGCAATACTAAGCCGATTTGTTGTAGTCGGCTGCTAGATTACAATGGTGGTATTATGACATAGTTAGTGTCACCAGAACATTTACCCTAGATCCCAAATAAACGTATGCCTTTAAAATGACTTTTTAACTGCGAGCGTTTTACGAAAATGAAGATGGACAACGAAACGGCAAAGTATGCAACAGTAATTTGGCACTGTTTGTCCGCTACGTAAGGTGCTGAAATAGACGAATATGAAGCGCGCACTAGAAAATGTGTTTATAAAATAACCGTATCTCACTCAGAATAGGGTAAACACGGCACGGGAACGGTCTTATTGCAATAGTCAATTTCCTTCCCTTTCTTCGTCAAATAAGATCACCAACGGTTATTATTCTTAAAATATTTTGACCTATTTTAACTGTGTGGCAACACATTTAAATGATTAAATTCGAAGATTGGTTTACAATGGCAGAACACTTAGGGCACTTATCGCTTACATAACACTTAGGGCACTTCTCGCTTACAGAACAATTAGGGCACTTCTCGCTTACAGAACACTTAGGCCACTTCTCGCTTACATAACACTTAGGGCACTTCTCACTAACAGAACACTTAGGGCACTTCTCGCTTACAGAACACTAAGGGCACTTCTCGCTTACAGAACACTAAGGGCACTTCTCGCTTACAGAACACTTAGGGCACTTCTCGCTTACAGAACACTTAGGGCACTTCTCGCTTACAGAACACTTAGGGCACTTCTCGCTTACAGAACACTTAGGGCACTTCTCGCTTACAGAACACTTAGGGCACTTCTCGCTTACAGAACACTTAGGGCACTTCTCGCTTACAGAACACTTAGGGCACTTCTCGCTTACAGAACACTTAGGGCACTTCTCGCTTACAGAACACTTAGGGCACTTCTCGCTTACAGAACACTTAGGGCACTTCTCGCTTACAGAACACTTAGGGCACTTCTCGCTTACAGAACACTTAGAGCACTTCTCGCTTACAGAACACTAAGGGCACTTCTCGCTTACAGAACACTTAGGGCACTTCTCGCTTACAGAACACTTAGGGCACTTCTCGCTTACAGAACACTTAGGGCACTTCTCGCTTACAGAACACTTAGGGCACTTCTCGCTTACAGAACACTTAGGGCACTTCTCGCTTACAGAACACTTAGGGCACTTCTCGCTTACAGAACACTTAGGGCACTTCTCGCTTACAGAACACTAAGGGCACTTCTCCCTTACAGAACACTTAGGGCACTTCTCGCTTACAGAACACTAAGGGCACTTCTCGCGTACAGAACACTAAGGGCACTTCTCGCTTACAGCACACTTAGGGCACTTCTCGCTTACAGAACACTTAGGGCACTTCACGCTTACAGAACACTTATAGCACTTCTCGCTTACAGAACACGAAGGGCACTTCTCGCTTACAGAACACATAGGGCACTTCTCGCTTACAGACCACATAGGGCACTTTTCGCTTACAGAACACTTAGGTCACTTCACGCTTACAGAACACTTAGGGCACTTATCGCTTACAGAACAATTAGGGCACCTCTCCCTTACAGAACAAATAGAGCACTTCTCGCTTACAGAACACTAAGGGCACTTCTCGCCTACAGAACACTTAGGGCACTTCTCGCTTACAGAACACTTGGGCCACTTGTCGCTTACAGAACAATGTGGGATGTCCTAGGCCATTAAGGAATGTTGCGTCCTTTTGGCGAAATTTTGTGTCACTAGATGACATGATGTACCGACAGTAAAAAACCGATGGTGGCTTAATAAATGAAATAACAAACGTTCAAAAGGTTTAATCATCCATAGTAATCAACAAAACTTTCTCGGTACACATATCTAACGAGAGAATTCTATAAAATGTCGGACCATCACTTTCCCCGTACACATACCTAACAAGAGTATTCTACAAAATATAAGACCATCACTTTCCCCGTACACATATATAACGAGAGTATTGTACAAAATATAATACTTTCACTTTCCCCGTACACATACCTAACGAGAGAATTCTACAAAATATTATACCATCCCTTTCCCCGTACACATATCTAACGAGAGAAGTCTACAAAATATAATACCATCGCTTTGCTCGTACACATACCTAACGATAGAAGTCTACAAAATATAATACGATCACTTTCCCCGTACACATATATAACGAGAGTATTGTACAAAATATAATACTTTCACTTTCCCCGTACACATAGCTAACGAGAGAATTCTACAAAATATTTTACCATCCCTTTCCCCGTACACATATATAACGAGAGAAGTCTACAAAATATAATACCATCACTCTGCTCGTACACATACCTAACGATAGAAGTCTACAAAATATAATACGATCACTTTCCCCGTACACATATCTAACGAGAGAATTCTACAAAATGTAATACCATCAATTTCCACGTACACATATCTAACGAGAGTATTGTAAAAAATATAATACCATCACTTTCTCCGTACACATACCTAACGAGAGAATTGTACAAAATATAATACCATCACTTTCCCCGTACACATACCTAACGAGATAATTCTACAAAATATAATACCATCACTTTCTCCGTACACATACCTAACGAGAGAGTTCTACAAAATATAATACCATCACTTTCCCCGTACACATATCTAACGAGAGAATTGTACAAAATATAATACCATCGCTTTCCCCGTACACATACCTAACGAGAGAATTCTACAAAATATAATACCATCACTTTCTCCGTACACATACCTAACGAGAGAGTTCTACAAAATATAATACCATCACTTTCCCCGTACACATATCTAACGAGAGAATTGTACAAAATATAATACCATCGCTTTCCCCGTACACATACCTAACGAGAGAATTCTACAAAATATAATACCATCACTTTCTCCGTACACATACCTAACGAGAGAGTTCTACAAAATATAATACCATCACTTTCCCCGTACACATATCTAACGAGAGAATTGTACAAAATATAATACCATCGCTTTCCCCGTACACATACCTAACGAGAGAATTCTACAAAATATAATACCATCACTTTCTCCGTACACATACCTAACGAGAGAGTTCTACAAAATATAATACCATCACTTTCCCCGTACACATATCTAACGAGAGAATTGTACAAAATATAATACCATCGCTTTCCCCGTACACATACCTAACGAGAGAATTCTACAAAATATAATACCATCACTTTCTCCGTACACATACCTAACGAGAGAGTTCTACAAAATATAATACCATCACTTTCCCCGTACACATATCTAACGAGAGAATTGTACAAAATATAATACCATCGCTTTCCCCGTACACATACCTAACGAGAGAATTCTACAAAATATAATACCATCACTTTCTCCGTACACATACCTAACGAGAGAGTTCTACAAAATATAATACCATCACTTTCCCCGTACACATATCTAACGAGAGAATTGTACAAAATATAATACCATCGCTTTCCCCGTACACATACCTAACGAGAGAATTCTACAAAATATAATACCATCACTTTCTCCGTACACATACCTAACGAGAGAGTTCTACAAAATATAATACCATCACTTTCCCCGTACACATATCTAACGAGAGAATTGTACAAAATATAATACCATCGCTTTCCCCGTACACATACCTAACGAGAGAATTCTACAAAATATAATACCATCACTTTCTCCGTACACATACCTAACGAGAGAGTTCTACAAAATATAATACCATCACTTTCCCCGTACACATATCTAACGAGAGAATTGTACAAAATATAATACCATCGCTTTCCCCGTACACATACCTAACGAGAGAATTCTACAAAATATAATACCATCACTTTCTCCGTACACATACCTAACGAGAGAGTTCTACAAAATATAATACCATCACTTTCCCCGTACACATATCTAACGAGAGAATTGTACAAAATATAATACCATCGCTTTCCCCGTACACATACCTAACGAGAGAATTCTACAAAATATAATACCATCACTTTCTCCGTACACATACCTAACGAGAGAGTTCTACAAAATATAATACCATCACTTTCCCCGTACACATATCTAACGAGAGAATTGTACAAAATATAATACCATCGCTTTCCCCGTACACATACCTAACGAGAGAATTCTACAAAATATAATACCATCACTTTCTCCGTACACATACCTAACGAGAGAGTTCTACAAAATATAATACCATCACTTT
Source organism: Mizuhopecten yessoensis (assembly GCF_002113885.1). Lineage (NCBI taxonomy): Eukaryota > Metazoa > Mollusca > Bivalvia > Pectinida > Pectinidae > Mizuhopecten > Mizuhopecten yessoensis. Next base: position 95,855 of record NW_018403476.1, on the reverse strand, counting down.
CCCCGTACACATATCTAACGAGAGAATTGTACAAAATATAATACCATCGCTTTCCCCGTACACATACCTAACGAGAGAATTCTACAAAATATAATACCATCACTTTCTCCGTACACATACCTAACGAGAGAGTTCTACAAAATATAATACCATCACTTTCCCCGTACACATATCTAACGAGAGAATTCTACAAAATATAATACCATCACTTTCCCCGTACACATATCTAACGAGAGAATTCTACAAAATATAATACCATCACTTTCCCCGTACATATATCTAACGAGAGAAGTCTACAAAATATAATACCATTGTCTTGTTAGGTATGTGTACGAGGAAAGTGATGGTTCAATATTTTGTAGAATTGTCTCGTTAGGTATGTGTACGAGGAAAGTGATGGTCCAATATTTTGTAGAATAATCTCGTAAGATAGGTGTACGGAGAAAGTGATGGTCCAATATTTTGTAGAATAATCTCGTAAGATATGTGTACGGAGAAAGTGATGGTCCAATATTTTGTAGAATTCTCTCGTTAGATATGTAGACAAAATATTGGACCATATTTTCACCGTGCGAGAATTTTACAGGAATTTAACTCGTTAGTATGGGCGATATAACTATGACTATTGGTGATATAACTATGGCTATGGGTTATATAACAATGACTATGGTTGATATAACAATGACTATGGGTGATATAATTATGAGTATGGGTGATATATCTATGAATATGGGTGATATATCTATGACTATGGGTGATATATCTATGAATATGGGTGATATAACTCTGACTATGGGTGATATAACAATGACTATGGGTGATATAATTATGAGTATGGGTGATATATCTATGACTATGGGTGATATAACTCTGACTATGGGTGATATAATTTTGGCTATGGGTGATATAACAATGACTATGGTTGATATAACAATGACTATGGGTGATATAATTATGAGTATGGGTGATATAACTATGACTATGGGTGATATATCTATGACTATAGGTGATATATATCTATTACTATTGATGATATAACTTTGACTTTGGGTGATACATCTATGACTATTGGTGATATCGCTATGACTATGGGTAATATAATTATGACTATTGGTGATATATCTATGACTATGGGTGATATAACAATGACTATGGGTGATATATCTATTACTATTGGTGATATATATCGATTACTATTGGTGATATATCTATGACTATTGGTGATATAACTTTGACTATTGGTGATATATCTATTACTATTGGTGATATATCTATTACTATGGGTGATATAACTATTACTATTGGTGATATCACTATGACTATTGGTGATATATCTATTACTATTGGTGATACCACTATGACTATTGGTGATATATCTATGACTATGGGTAATATATCTATGACAATTGGTGATATATCTATGATTATGGGTGATATATCTATGACTATTGATGATATCACTATGACTATGGGTGATATAACTATGACTATGGGTATGACTATTGGTGATCTATCTATGACTATGGGTGATATAACTATTACTATTGGTGATATCACTATGACTATTGGTGATATAACTATAACTATTGGTGATATCACTATGACTATTGGTGATATATCTATGACTATTGGTGATATATCTATTACTATTGGTGATATATCTATGACTATTGGTGATATATATCGATTACTATTGGTGATATATCTATGACTATTGGTGATATAACTATGACTATTGGTGATATATCTATTACTATTGGTGATATATCTATTACTATTGGTGATATCACTATGACTATTGATGATATAACTATGACTATTGGTGATATATCTATGACTATTGGTGATATATCTATTACTATTGGCGATATATCTATTACTATTGGCGATATAACTATTACTATTGGTGATATCACTATGACTATTGGTGATATATCTATGACTATGGGTAATATATCTATGACAATTGGTGATATATCTATGATTATGGGTGATATATCTATGACTATTGATGATATCACTATGACTATGGGTGATATAACTATGACTATGGGTATGACTATTGGTGATCTATCTATGACTATGGGTGATATAACTATGACTATGGGTGATATCACTATGACTATGGTTGATATAACTATGAGTATGGATGATATAACAATGACTATGGGCGGTATGATATTATATATTATATTATATAATAAAAATGGTATATTCTTTTTTAGTTATTATTGATATTTTGGTCTACATAATAGGAAGTATTTATGAACAAGGATCTCTGCACCAATAAATAGTTGTATGTAAGGTGTGTCAGAGGGTGTTTATACATCCAAACTATCAATGTAAATTGTAAAAAATATAATATTTATCTGTGCATCCATTATCTCAGTCATTTATAATTGCTCTATAAATTAATCTGAAATTGCTCAAAGCACTGACAGGAAAAGGGTCAAGCTTATTACAGGTAGCAAGGTACTCTTACTTGTTGTCTATACAGAAATAAGTATTATGATCGGTTTGTATTCTGCCCTAATATATCTGAAAGTTCATTTCATATCATGACGGCATAACTCCTAGTTATGTTTATACACAAAAAGTTATCGGTGATAGCCACCAGAAGGCCCAAATTGGCACTCATCATTTAGGCTGCTTTCAAAGAAATATTGATATTAGCAGATTGTAATTTCAACTTAAGTTGAAGATCATTTCAGGATCTTTGCGTGAAATGTCCTTTGTAGATAATTTGAGATGTTTGTATAAACTATAACATCCTTTCACTTGTGAACTTGGTCTGGCTACCGTAGCGGGAGATACCGAGGTCATAGTTGTCCTTTAAAATATAAACACCGCCAAGAGGCTAAAGAACACTACGTTAGGGCTACTAGGGCTTACAACAGCCAATAATCTACCGAAGATAAGATTGCTATTTACTTATCTATGAAATGTTCCCTGACTCTGAATATATATCAAGCCATGTTCTTCAGAGTATTTAATTAGATGTTTACGTTCAAAACAATAAGATATACAGCGCAGAAGACACCAAACAATGGGACCCTGTCGTACACAAACGTGTGCTATGTAAACTAAACGACATTCTCCTTCGGGGATTCAGTTCAATACAAATAACAACATCAAACAGCATCCTACTCCGAAAACCTCATCATCTGGTACAAACAATAACATCAAATAGCATCCTACTCCGAGAACCTCATCATCTTGTGAAGGAGTGAAAGTCCTTTTGTCCGCGAATTTCTCAATGGATGACAAGTGTTGTTGCATAGAATGGGTCTCGTCCGACAACTAACTTTGATTTAAAGTGCCAGGAGATAGTCACTCGACCGTTCATATTAAGATTAAATAGCTATGAAATAAATCATATGTAGGAATCTGTTGATGTTGAGAAAACGTGAAAAAAAATCTTTTTGATATCTCGCGACACCGCTAATGAAATGTCTAATTAAATATAAAATAGGAAAAAAATGAAATAAAAAACACCCTACAAAGATAATGCAAAGATATAAATAAGTAAACAAATCTGAAATATGTCATTCCATACACAATCTGAAGTGTACAGTCATACCAAACAATATGTGATCGTTTGGTCGATTATTGATGATCAGGTGAGAAATACCGCACGGTGGACTTAATATCGATTGAGATGGCATTTGTTATACGGCTCGTGGCAGCGATAGATTAATTGACATTTGTTATACTGCTCGTGGCAGCGATAGATTAACTGACATTTGTTATACAGCTCGTGGCAGCGATAGATTCATTGACATTTGTTAATTGACATTTGTCATACGGCTCGTGGCAGCGATTGATTAATTGACATTTGTTATACGGCTCGTGGCAGCGATAGATTAACTGACATTTGTTATACGGCTCGTGGCAGGGATAGATTAACTGACATTTGTTATACGGCTCGTGGCAGCGATAGATTAACTGACATTTGTTATACGGCTCGTGGCAGCGATATATTAATTGACATTTGCTGAATAATTGATTTTATAGGGCTATGTTCTCAGGTCGTAGCCAAAGGGCTAGTATGATAAAGATATCAGTTAGTAGTGATATGCCAAGTATCATATTGAAATCAGGCTGTAAACACATACAAACTAATGACAGAACAATATTTATGACAAATAATACGACAAAATGGTTGCCAAAATAACAAAACAGACGATATCAGTAACTAAAACAAACAGACAAAAGATGTAAGTAACTGTAATACGTGGATATAAGATGTCAGTAACTATAATATGTGCATATAAGATATCAGTAACTAAACAAGTAGAGATAAGCTGTCAGTAACTATACCAAGTAAATATAATATGTAAGTAACTATAACAAGTAGATATAAGATGTCAGTAACTTTAACAAGTAGATATAAGATGTCAGTAACTATAAAAAGTAGATATAAGATGTCCGCAACTATAACAAGTAGATATAAGATGTCAGTAACTATAACAAGTAGATGTAAGATGTCAGTAACTATACAAAGTACATATAAGATGTCAGTAACTTAAAAAAGTAGATATAAGATGTCAGTTCCTGTAAAAAGTAGATATAAGATGTCAACAACTATAACAAGTAGATATAAGTTGTCAGTAACTATAACAGTAAGATATAAGATGTCAGCAACTATAACATGTAGATATAAGATGTCAGTAATTATAACAAGCAGAAATAAGATGTCAGTAACTATAACATGTCAGTAACTATAACAAGTAGATATAAGATGTCAGTAACTATAACAAGTGGATATAAGATGTCAGGAACTATAACAAGTAGATATAGGATGTCAGTAACTAGAACAATTAGATATAAGATATCAGTAACTATAAAAAGTAGATATAAGATCTCAGTAACTATAACATGTAGAAGTAAGATATAAGTAACTATAACAAATAGAAATAAGATGTCAGTAACTATAAAAAGTAGATATAAGATCTCAGTAACTATAACAAGTGGATATAAGATGTCAGTAACTATAACATGTAGACATAAGATGTCAGTAGCTATAACAAGTAGATATAAGATGACAGTAACTAAAGCATGTATATATAAGATGTCAGTACCTATAACATGTAGATATATGATTTCAGTAACTATAACAGGAAGATATAAGATGTCAGTAACTATAACAAGCAGATATAAGATGTCAGTAACTATAACAAGTGGATATAAGATGTCAGTAACTATAACATGTAGATATAAGATGTCAGTAATTATAACAAGCAGAAATAAGATGTCAGTAACTATAACATGTAGACATAAGATTTCAGTAACTATAACAAGTAGATATAAGATGACATTAACTAAAGCATGTAGATATAAGATGTCAGTAACTATAAAAAGTAGATATAAGATCTCAGTAACTATAACATGTAGAAGTAAGATATAAGTAACTATAACAAATAGAAATAAGATGTCAGTAACTATAACAAGTAGATAGAAGATGTCAGTAACTAAAGTATGTAGGTATAAGATGTCAGTAACTATAACATGTAGACATAAGATGTCAGTAACTATAACAAGTAGATATAATATGTCATTTACTATAACATGTACATATAAGATAGCAGTTACTATAACAAGTAGATATAAGATGTCAGTAACTATAACATGTAGACATAAGATGTCAGTAACTATAACAAGTAGATATAAGATGACAGTAACTAAAGCATGTAGATATAAGATGTCAGTACCTATAACATGTAGATATATGATTTCAGTAACTATAACAGGTAGATATAAGATGTCAGTAACTAAAGCATGTAGATATAAGATGTCAGTAACTATAACATGTAGATATAAGATGTCAGTATCTATAACAAATAGATATAAGATGTCAGTAACTATAACAAGTAGATAGAAGATGTCAGTAACTAAAGTATGTAGATATAAGATGTCAGTAACTATAACATGTAGATATAAGATGTCAGTAACTATAACATGTAGATATAAGATGTCAGTAACTATAAAAAATATATATAAGATATAAGTCACTATAACAAGTGGATATAAGATGTCAGTAACTATAACAATTAGATATAAGATGTCAGTAACTATAACAAGTAGATATAAGATGTCAGTAACTATAACATGTAGATATAAGATGTCAGTAACTATAACAAGTAGATATAAGATGTCAGTAACTATAACATGTAGATATAAGATGTCAGTAACTATAACAAGTAGATATAAGATGTCAGTAACTATAACATGTAGATATAAGATGTCAGTAACTATAACAAGTAGATATAAGATGTCAGTAACTATAACATGTAGATATAAGATGTCAGTAACTATAACAAGTAGATATAAGATGTCAGTAACTATAACATGTAGATATAAGATGTCAGTAACTATAACAAGTAGATATAAGATGTCAGTAACTATAACATGTAGATATAAGATGTCAGTAACTATAACAAGTAGATATAAGATGTCAGTAACTATAACATGTAGATATAAGATGTCAGTAACTATAACAAGTAGATATAAGATGTCAGTAACTATAACATGTAGATATAAGATGTCAGTAACTATAACAAGTAGATATAAGATGTCAGTAACTATAACATGTAGATATAAGATGTCAGTAACTATAACAAGTAGATATAAGATGTCAGTAACTATAACATGTAGATATAAGATGTCAGTAACTATAACAAGTAGATATAAGATGTCAGTAACTATAACATGTAGATATAAGATGTCAGTAACTATAACAAGTAGATATAAGATGTCAGTAACTATAACATGTAGATATAAGATGTCAGTAACTATAACAAGTAGATATAAGATGTCAGTAACTATAACATGTAGATATAAGATGTCAGTAACTATAACAAGTAGATATAAGATGTCAGTAACTATAACATGTAGATATAAGATGTCAGTAACTATAACAAGTAGATATAAGATGTCAGTAACTATAACATGTAGATATAAGATGTCAGTAACTATAACAAGTAGATATAAGATGTCAGTAACTATAACAAGTAGATATAAGATGTCAGTAACTATAACATGTAGATATAAGATGTCAGTAACTATAACAAGTAGATATAAGATGTCAGTAACTATAACATGTAGATATAAGATGTCAGTAACTATAACAAGTAGATATAAGATGTCAGTAACTATAACATGTAGATATAAGATGTCAGTAACTATAACAAGTAGATATAAGATGTCAGTAACTATAACATGTAGATATAAGATGTCAGTAACTATAACAAGTAGATATAAGATGTCAGTAACTATAACATGTAGATATAAGATGTCAGTAACTATAACAAGTAGATATAAGATGTCAGTAACTATAACATGTAGATATAAGATGTCAGTAACTATAACAAGTGGATATAATATGTCAGTAACTATAACAAGTAGATATAAGATGTCAGTAACTATAACAAGTAGATATAAGATGTCAGTAACTATAACAAGGAGATATAAGATGTCAGTAACTATAACAAGTAGATATAAGATGTCAGTAACTATAACATGTAGATATAAGATGTCAGTAACTATAACAAGTAGATATAAGATGTCAGTAACTATAACATGTAGATATAAGATGTCAGTAACTATAACAAGTAGATATAAGATGTCAGTAACTATAACATGTAGATATAAGATGTCAGTAACTATAACAAGTAGATATAAGATGTCAGTAACTATAACATGTAGATATAAGATGTCAGTAACTATAACAAGTAGATATAAGATGTCAGTAACTATAACATGTAGATATAAGATGTCAGTAACTATAACAAGTAGATATAAGATGTCAGTAACTATAACATGTAGATATAAGATGTCAGTAACTATAACAAGTAGATATAAGATGTCAGTAACTATAACATGTAGATATAAGATGTCAGTAACTATAACAAGTAGATATAAGATGTCAGTAACTATAACATGTAGATATAAGATGTCAGTAACTATAACAAGTAGATATAAGATGTCAGTAACTATAACATGTAGATATAAGATGTCAGTAACTATAACAAGTAGATATAAGATGTCAGTAACTATAACATGTAGATATAAGATGTCAGTAACTATAACAAGTAGATATAAGATGTCAGTAACTATAACATGTAGATATAAGATGTCAGTAACTATAACAAGTAGATATAAGATGTCAGTAACTATAACATGTAGATATAAGATGTCAGTAACTATAACAAGTAGATATAAGATGTCAGTAACTATAACATGTAGATATAAGATGTCAGTAACTATAACAAGTAGATATAAGATGTCAGTAACTATAACATGTAGATATAAGATGTCAGTAACTATAACAAGTAGATATAAGATGTCAGTAACTATAACATGTAGATATAAGATGTCAGTAACTATAACAAGTAGATATAAGATGTCAGTAACTATAACATGTAGATATAAGATGTCAGTAACTATAACAAGTAGATATAAGATGTCAGTAACTATAACATGTAGATATAAGATGTCAGTAACTATAACAAGTAGATATAAGATGTCAGTAACTATAACATGTAGATATAAGATGTCAGTAACTATAACAAGTAGATATAAGATGTCAGTAACTATAACATGTAGATATAAGATGTCAGTAACTATAACAAGTAGATATAAGATGTCAGTAACTATAACATGTAGATATAAGATGTCAGTAACTATAACAAGTAGATATAAGATGTCAGTAACTATAACATGTAGATATAAGATGTCAGTAACTATAACAAGTAGATATAAGATGTCAGTAACTATAACATGTAGATATAAGATGTCAGTAACTATAACAAGTAGATATAAGATGTCAGTAACTATAACATGTAGATATAAGATGTCAGTAACTATAACAAGTAGATATAAGATGTCAGTAACTATAACATGTAGATATAAGATGTCAGTAACTATAACAAGTAGATATAAGATGTCAGTAACTATAACATGTAGATATAAGATGTCAGTAACTATAACAAGTAGATATAAGATGTCAGTAACTATAACATGTAGATATAAGATGTCAGTAACTATAACAAGTAGATATAAGATGTCAGTAACTATAACATGTAGATATAAGATGTCAGTAACTATAACAAGTAGATATAAGATGTCAGTAACTATAACATGTAGATATAAGATGTCAGTAACTATAACAAGTAGATATAAGATGTCAGTAACTATAACATGTAGATATAAGATGTCAGTAACTATAACAAGTAGATATAAGATGTCAGTAACTATAACATGTAGATATAAGATGTCAGTAACTATAACAAGTAGATATAAGATGTCAGTAACTATAACATGTAGATATAAGATGTCAGTAACTATAACAAGTAGATATAAGATGTCAGTAACTATAACATGTAGATATAAGATGTCAGTAACTATAACAAGTAGATATAAGATGTCAGTAACTATAACAAGTAGATATAAGATGTCAGTAACTATAACATGTAGATATAAGATGTCAGTAACTATAACAAGTAGATATAAGATGTCAGTAACTATAACATGTAGATATAAGATGTCAGTAACTATAACAAGTAGATATAAGATGTCAGTAACTATAACATGTAGATATAAGATGTCAGTAACTATAACAAGTAGATATAAGATGTCAGTAACTATAACATGTAGATATAAGATGTCAGTAACTATAACAAGTAGATATAAGATGTCAGTAACTATAACATGTAGATATAAGATGTCAGTAACTATAACAAGTAGATATAAGATGTCAGTAACTATAACATGTAGATATAAGATGTCAGTAACTATAACAAGTAGATATAAGATGTCAGTAACTATAACATGTAGATATAAGATGTCAGTAACTATAACAAGTAGATATAAGATGTCAGTAACTATAACATGTAGATATAAGATGTCAGTAACTATAACAAGTAGATATAAGATGTCAGTAACTATAACATGTAGATATAAGATGTCAGTAACTATAACAAGTAGATATAAGATGTCAGTAACTATAACATGTAGATATAAGATGTCAGTAACTATAACAAGTAGATATAAGATGTCAGTAACTATAACATGTAGATATAAGATGTCAGTAACTATAACAAGTAGATATAAGATGTCAGTAACTATAACATGTAGATATAAGATGTCAGTAACTATAACAAGTAGATATAAGATGTCAGTAACTATAACATGTAGATATAAGATGTCAGTAACTATAACAAGTAGATATAAGATGTCAGTAACTATAACATGTAGATATAAGATGTCAGTAACTATAACAAGTAGATATAAGATGTCAGTAACTATAACATGTAGATATAAGATGTCAGTAACTATAACAAGTAGATATAAGATGTCAGTAACTATAACATGTAGATATAAGATGTCAGTAACTATAACATGTAGATATAATATTTCGGTAACTATAACATGTAGATATAAGATGTCAGTAACTAAAGCATGTAGATATAAGATGTCAGTAACTATAACAGGTAGGTATACGATTTTAGTAACTATAATATGTAGATATAAGATGTCAGTACCTAAAGCATGTAGTTATAAGATGTCAGTAACTATTACATGTAGATATAAGATGTCAGGAACTATAACATGTAGATATAAGATATAAGTAACTATAACAAATAGAAATAAGATGTCAGTAACTATAACAAGTAGATATAAGATGTCAGTAACTATAACAGGTAGGTATACGATGTTAGTAACTATAATATGTAGATATAAGATGTCAGTAACTATAACATGTAGATATAAGATGTCAGTAACTATAACATGTAGATATAATATGTCAGTAACTATAACATGTAGATATAAGATGTCAGTAACTATAACAAGTATATATAAGATGTCAGTAACTATAAAAAAGTATGATATAAGATGTCAGTAACTATAACAAGTAGATATAAGATGCATCACTAACCTCCATTGACATTGTAATGATTCATCATACTGATGAAATTGTAACATATTAACTACAAATAAAGTATCTAAGATTGGAGCCAGTTTTGTTTTTTGGTCGCCATTACCTATCAGTTTTTCGGCCATTTACACGATATTGAGTTTATACAGACTATATATATTAAATGATAATTAATAATTATCTACTTAGTTATTCAGACAATAAGGTAACAGACTGAAGGAAGGGGGAAGGATAAGACGGGTTCGGGTTTATATTGGCAGCTACAGTCTGTCCTAGCAAGTGATTTGTACGATCCCAACCGACAAAACTTATCCGACCCTCCGCCACCACTAAAATTGAGTAGAAAGAAGAGTTAAGAGAGGGAAAAAATATTTCGAGGAGAGTCCGAGAGGGTGGTCCGCGCAAGCCAGTGATTGGGCAACCCCCATCTACAAAGCTTGTTTTACTTGTATTTTAAGGGAAAAAAATAAGCCTGAAGGATTTGCCGTCATAATCTGACATGACATTCAGGTAAGTTTCGAGACCATTCCGAGATATGAGGGTTAAAGTTAAGGACATTATTCATAAATGACCTCGTTTTGGCAAAAACGTGTTATTTATATAAATTTCTTCGTAAATTCGATGGACTGTTGAAATATTATGTAACACCCAATATAGAAAAGCTAGACAAGGGGTGATACAGTTTAAGTAGGTCACGGTGACCTTACTTTCTGTCAGTTTTATGCAGTGCCTAACTTCACATAAGGACCGGCGATTATCATGCAAAATTATACTTAGAAGTATCTTAACCTAATCTCAAGAAATCAGAGGTTGACGTTAGCAGAATAAGGGTATTTAATATCATATATGTTCTACATTTTTATCAGTGATTGGTATTTTGGCATAAAAGGCAGACAACAACTAAAACCATCGCTAATAAGAAGGTACGAAGGAGCAGTTCGAGAAGTTTGTGATTTGCAAGTTGTTTTAGATATACATCTAACTTTCAGTTATATAAATACACAAAATAAGTAACCGAAAACTTACGTCATCACAAGTAAGTGACCTCAGATTTTGACATCACACAAAATAAGTACCCGAAAACTTACGTCATCACAAGTAAGTGACCTCAGATTCTGACCTCACACACAATAAGTACCCGAAAACTTACATCTTAACAAGTAAGTGACCTCAGATTTTGACCTCACACAAAATAAGTACCCGAAAACTTACGTCATCACAAGTAAGTGACCTCAGAATCTGACCTCACACAAAATAAGTACCCGAAAACTTACGTCATAACAAGTAAGTGACCTCAGATTTTGACCTCACACAAAATAAGTACCCGAAAACTTACGTCATCACAAGTAAGTGACCTCAGATTTTGACATCACACAAAAGAAGTACCCGAAAACTTACGTCATAACAAGTAAGTGACCTCAGATTCTGACCTCACACAAAATAAGTACCCGAAAACTTACGTCATTACAAGTAAGTGACCTCAGATTCTGACCTCACACAAAATAAGTACCCGAAAACTTACATCTTAACAAGTAAGAGACCTCAGATTTTGACCTCGCACAAAATAAGTACCCGAAAACTTACATCTTAACAAGTAAGTGCCCTCAGTACCCTCACACAAAATAAGTACCTGACTATTTACATCTTAACAAGTAATTGACATCAGTACCCTCACACAAAATAAGTACCCGAATATTTATATCTTTACAAGTAAGTGATCCCCGTACCCTCACACACATTAAGTATCAAATGTTCCATAGTTCTAAGCAATTGTAGCAAATATTATCTGCCTACCTCTTATATGTTGCTCATTAGCTCAAATAAAAAATTTAAAAAAAGTAAATGAAATAATTCCCGTGAGACAATATAAATATCATATCCTATTTCCTCAATTTTCTCTGTGAGTTTTTGTTGGTGACTTTTCTTTACATACTTCAACATATAAGGATATTTATATTAACCAACGGAAAAGCTTATTTGGCGACACTGTTGGTGTTAGTCGGTTATCGCTGACTTATCAATTCTAGCTTAACAACCATTTTTGCTTCCTTTCTTCGTATAGCATTGACTTATTACTCCTCTCGGACATCAAGGTCATCAATAAGAACAATCAGAACTCGATTAACCGTGACCTAGTTTGTGTCGCCTATACCTTGGGCCATTAGGAGGGCGCGATAGTGAACAATAATTGCGTGGCAGTGAGATATGTTTTACCCGACACTCAACAATCTTACCCATGAGAGAAGTGTCGTGTTCAAGTGTCAAGGATGGTGAAGCGAAGGACGATCCCCGAGGGTGACTACCGGAGAAAGAACAATACATCGCTTTAGGTATAGCTCCTCCATCCACCCCACATAAATATAGGATCGTACATGATTTTCCATTTCATATGAGATTTATGACATTTTTTTTTCGATTTAGCGAGCCTCTGACATTTATTCGTATACAACCACAGTGGATAACACACCAATTATGTGCTAAACACCTATTGACACTAATGCTTATATAGTGTCCTAGCAGGACTAAACGTATCCTATCTTTTATCTTTAATTATCTGTTTTTGATAAGTTCTTATATCACGTAATCTACAGGAGAAAGTTTATAACAAAAGAGGACTTAATGGCCGAAGTATGACCTCGGTGATATTCCTGTACCGGATGACCCCCATTCGTATTACTTTCGCCGATCAGACGAACCTCAAAACACATGTATCCGTTCTTTTTGAAAGGAATGTTCATGTTTGAACTACTTTGTTATTTATTGGACAGTGTGGTAACGACCAAAAAAGAACGCTGACCCTCAAACACATCGAGATGACAGCATTTCACCGGTTACGTCATCCTCCCAGAGGGCCTTTAGGTAGGTTTTAGGAGAAGCAGAAGTGCAGCAAGCTGTGACAGTTATCACTTGAACCCAGAGTGTAACACGCAAATTGCAAATAGGTTCTAAATACGTCTGTGTTTTTGTGACCTCGCGGAACTTTTGGTACACGTTCAATTCTGAGGTGAATGTATGCAATGCAATATAGCAAGCTTCTTTTCGTCGGTTTGATAGATTTATAATTATAGAAAAAATAGATGATTTGTTTTACATTTTGCAATTTTGCATGAGGAGATACTGACTGAATGGGGTTAATATTTTTCACACCTGCTGCCGAGAAGCGCATGTACCAGTATTACTTCATGTTGTTACAACAGTTATCATATTACTCCGCTTACCGCCTCATGGTGGGTATGTTTGTCACAAGAGATTGCCACCTCGTCGTGGATAAACTTATGTAGAGATATTACAGCCTCATGGTGGGTATGTTTGTCACTAGGGACTGCCACCTCGTCGTGGACATACTTCTGTAGAGATAATACAGCCTCATGGTGGGTATGTTTGTCATTAGGGACTGCCACCTCGTCGTGGACATCCTTCTGTAGAGATATTACAGCCTCATGGTGGGTATGTTTGTCACTAGAGATTGCCACCTCGTCGTGAACATACTTCTGTAGAGATAATACAGCCTCATGGTGGGTATGTTTGTCATTAGGGACTGCCACCTCGTCGTGGACATACTTCTGTAGAGATATTACAGCCTCATTTTGGGTATGTTTGTCACTAGGGACTGCCACCCCGTCGTATGATACTTCTGTAGAGATATTACAGCCTCATGGTGGGTATATTTGTCACTAGGGACTGCCACCTCGTCGTGGACATACTTCTGTAGAGATATTACAGCCTCATGGTGGGGATGTTTGTCACTAGGGACTGCCACCTCGTCGTGGACATACTTCTGCAGAGATATTACAGCCTCATTTTGGGTATGTTTGTCACTAGAGACTGCCATCCCGTCATGGACATACTTCTGTAGAGATAATACAGTCTCATGGTGGGTATGTTTGTCACTAGGGACTGCCACCTCGTCGTGAACATACTTCTGTAGAGATAATACAGCCTCATTTTGGGTATGTTTGTCACTAGGGACTGCCACCCCGTCGTATAATACTTCTGTAGAGATATTACAGCCTCATGGTGGGTATGTTTGTCACTAGGGACTGCCTGCCCGTCGTTGACATACTTCTGTAGAGATATTACAGCCTTATGGTGGGTATGTTTGTCACTAGGGACTTCCACCTTGTCGTGGACATACTTCTGTAGAGATATTACAGCCTCATGATGGGTATGTTTGTCACTAGGGACTGCCACCTCGTCGTGGACATACCAAACATCCTTACTCACAGTTACATTGACACGTTCAAAAACACACCACACATCAATACTCACAGATACATTTACACGTCCAAAGACACACCACACATCCTTCCTCACAGACACATTGACACGTCCAAAGACAAACCTCAAATCCTTACTCACATTTACATTGATACGTTCAAAAACACACCAAACATCAATACTCAAAGATACATTTACACGTCCAAAGACATACCACACGCCCTTACTCACAGATACATTGGCACGTCCAAAGACACACCACAAATTTCTTTACTCACAGATACATTGACACGACCAAAAACACACCACACATCCTTACTCACAAATACATTGACACGTCCAAAGAGACACCACAAATTCTTATTTACAGATGCATTGATACGTCCAAAGACACAGCAAAAATCCTTACTCACAGATACATTGACACGTCCAAAAACACACCACACATCCTTACTCACAGATACATTGACACGTCCAAAGACATACCACACATCCTTACTCACATATACATTGATACGTCTAAAGACACACCGCACACCTAACACACATATACATTGATACGTCCAAAGACACACCACACTTCCTTCCTCACAGATACATTGACACGTCCAAAAACATACCACACATCAATACTCACAGATACATTGACACGTCCAAAGACACACCACACATCCTTACTCACAGATACATTGACACGTCCAAAGACATACCACACATCCTTACTCACAGATACATTGACACGCCCAAAGACATCCCACACGCCCTTACTCACAGATACATTGACACGTCCAAAGACATACCACACGCCCTTCCTCACAGATACATTGACACGTCCAAAGACATACCACACGCCCTTACTCACAGATACATTGACACGTCCAAAGACACATCACAAATCCTTATTCACAAATACATTGGCACGTCCAAAGACATACCACACATCATTACTCACATATACATTGATACGTCCAAAGACACACCGCACACCTAACACACATATACATTGATACGTACAAAGACACATCACACATCCTTATTGACAGATAAATTGGCACGTCCTAAAGACAAACCAAAAATCCTTTCCCACAGATACATTGACACGTCTAAAAACACACCACATATCCATTCTCACAAATACATTGACACGTCCAAAAACATCCCACACATCCATACTCACATATACATTGACACGTCCAGAGACACACCACACATCCTTATTCACAAATACATTGGAACGTCCAAAGACATACCACACGCCCTTACTCACCGATACATTGACACGTCCAAAAACATACCACACATCCATACTCACATATACATTGACACGTCCAAAGACACACCACACATCCTTCCTCACAGATACATTGACACGTCCTAAGACACACTTAAAATGCTTACTCACAGATACATTGACACGTCCAAAGACATACCACACATCCTTACTCACAGATACATTGACAGGTCCAAAGACACACCACAAATCCTTATTCACAAATACATTGGCACGTCCAAAGACATACCACACATCCTTATTCACAGATATATTGACACGTCCAAAGACATACCACACATCCTTACTCACATATACATTGATACGTCAAAAGACACACCGCACACCTAACTCACATATACATTGATACATCCAAAGACACGCCTCAAATCCTTACTCACAGATACATTGACACGTCCAAAGGCACACCACAATCCTTACTCAGAGATACATTGACACGTCCAAAGACAGACCTCAAATCCTTACTAACAGATACATTGACACGTTCAAAAACACATTACACATCCTTACTCACAGATACATTGACACGTTCAAAGACACACCTCAAATCCTTACTCACAGATACATTGACACGTCCAACGACATACCACACATCCTTACTCACAAAAACATTGAAACGTCCAAAGACATACCACACATCCTTACTCACAAATACATTGCAACGTCCAAAGACACACCACACATCCTTATTCACAGATACATTGACACGTCTAAAGACACACCACACATCCTTACTCACAGATACATTGACACGTCCAAAAACACACCACATATCCATTCTCACAAATACATTGACAAGTCCAACGACACACCACACATCCTTACTCACAGATACATTGACACGTCCAAAGACACACCTCAAATCCTTACTTACAAATACATTGACACGTCCAAAGACTGACCACACATCCTTATTCACAGACACATTGACACGTCCAACGACCTACCACACATCCTAACTCACAAATACATTGACACGTCCAAAGACACACCACACATCCTTCCTCACAGACACATTGACACGTCCAAAGACACACCTCAAATCCTTACTCACAGTTACATTGATACGTTCAAAAACACACCACACATCAATACTCACAGATACATTTACACGTCCAAAGACACACCACACATCCTTACTCACAGATACATTGACACGTCCAAAGACTCACAAAACATCCTTACTCACAGATACATTGACATGTCCAAAGACTCACAACACATCCTTACTCACAGATACATTGATACGTCCAAAGACACACCACACTTCCTTCCTCACAGATACATTGACACGTCCAAAACCATACCACACATCAATACTCACAGATACATTGACACGTCCAAAGACTCACAACACATCCTTACTCACAGATACATTGACACGTCCAAAAACATGCCACACATCCTTATTCACAGATACATTGACACGTCCAAAGACATACCACACATCCTTATTCACAGATACATTGACACGTCCAAAGACATACCACACATCCATTGACACGTCCAAAGACACACCTCAAATCCTTATTCACAGATACATTGACACGTCCTAAAGACAAACCAAAAATCCTTACTCACAGATACATTGACACGTCCAAAAACATGCCACACATCCTTATTCACAGATACATTACACACCACACATCAATACTCACAGATACATTGACACGTCCAAAGACACACCTCAAATCCTTCCTCACAGATACATTGAAACGTCCAAAGACACACCTCAAATCCTTACTCACAGATACATTGACACGTCTAACGACATACCACACATCCTTACTCACAAAAACATTGACACGTCCAAAGACATACCCCACATCCTTACTCACAAATACATTGCAACGTCCAAAGACACACCACACATCCTTCCTCACAGATACATTGACACGTCCAAAGACACACCTAAAATCCTTACTCACATATACATTGACACGTCAAAATACACACCGCACACCTAACTCACATATACATTGATACATCCAAAGACACACCTCAAATCCTTATTCACAGATACATTGACACGTCTAAAGACACACCACACATCCTTACTCAGAGATACATTGACACGTCCAAAGACAGACCTCAAATCCTTACTAACAGATACATTGACACGTTCAGAAACACATTACACATCCTTACTCACAGAAACATTGACACGTTCAAAGACACACCTCAAATCCTTACTCACAGATACATTGACACGTCCAAAGACACACCTCAAATCCTTACTCACAAATACATTGACACGTCCAAAGACATACCACACATCCTAACTCACAAATACATTGCAACGTCCAAAGACACACCACACATCCTTACTCACAGATACATTGACACGTCTAAAAACACACCACATATCCATTCTCACAAATACATTGACACGTCCAACGACACACCACACATTCTTACTCACAGATACATTGACACGTCCAAAGACACACCTCAAATCCTTACTCACAAATACATTGACACGTCCAAAGACATACCACACATCCTTACTCACAGATACATTGACACGTCTAACGACATACCACACATCCTTACTCACAAATACATTGACACGTCCAAAGACATACCACACATCCCTACTTACAAATACATTGACACGTCCAAAGACACACCACACATCCTTATTCACAGACACATTGACACGTCCAACGACCTACCACACATCCTAACTCACAAATACATTGACACGTCCAAAGACATACCACACATCCTTATTCACAGATACATTGACACGTCCAAAGACACACCTCAATTCCTTACTCACAGATACATTGACACGTCCAAAGACACACCACAAATAGATACATTGACACGTCCAAAGACACACCACACATCCTTACTCACAGATACATTGACACGTCCAAAGACACACCTCCATTCCTTACTCACAGATACATTGACACGTCCAAAGACACACCACACAACCATACTCACTGATACATTGACACGTCCAAAGACATACCACACATCCTTACTCACATATACATTGATAAGTTCAAAGATGAACCACAAATCCTTATTCACAGATACATTGATAGATACATTGACACGTCCAAAGACATACCACACATCCTTACTCAACACATCCTTACTCACATATACAGTGATAAGTTCAAAGATGAACCACAAATCCTTATTCACGGATACATTGATACGTCCAAAGACACACCAAAAATCCTTCCTCACAGATACATTGACACGTCATAAGACACACCGCCGCCTAACTCACAGATGCATTGACACGTCCAAAAACATACCACACATCCTTACTCACAAAAACATTGACACGTCCAAAGACATTCCACACATCCTTACTCACATATACATTGATACGTCAAAAGACACACCAAAAATCCTTACTCACAAATACATTGCAACGTCCCAAGACACACCACACATCCTTATACATTTACACGTCCAAAGACACACCACAAAACCTTACTCACTGATACATTGACACATCCAAAGACACACCTCAATTCCTTACTCACAGATACATTGTCGCGTCCAAAGACACACTTCAAATCCTTACTCCCAGATACATTGACACGTTCAAAAACACAGCACACATCCATACTCACATATACACTGACACGTCCAACGACACACCACACAACCTTACTCACAGATACATTGACACATGCAAAGACACACCTCAAATCTTTATTCACAGATACATTGACACGTCTTAAGACACACCGCCGCCTAACTCACAGATGCATTGACACGTCCAAAGACATATCACAAATCCATACTCACAGAAATATTGACACGTCCAACAACACACCACTCATCCTTACACACAGATACATTGACACGTTCAAAGACACACCACAAATCCTTATTCACAAATACTTTGACACGTCCAAAGACATACCACACAACCTTACTCTCATATACATTGACACGTCCAAAGACATACCACACATCCTTATTCACAGATACATTGACACATCCAAAGACACACCTCAATTCCTTACTCACAGATACATTGATACGTCCAAAGACACACCAAAAATCCTTACTCACAAATACATTGACACTTCCAAAGACACACCACACATCCTTACTCACAGATACATTGACACGTTCAAAAACACACCACACATCCATACTCAAATATACATTGACACGTCCAACGACACACCACGCATCCTTACTCACAGATACATTGACACGTCCAACGACACATCACACATCTTTACTCACAGATACATTGACACGTCCAAAGACACACCACAAATCCTTACTCACAGATACATTGACACGTTCAAAAACACACCACACATCCATACTCACATATACATTGACACGTTCAACGACCTACCACACATCCTTACTCACAGATACATTGACACGTCCAAAGACATACCACACATCCTTACTTACAAATACATTGACACGTCCAAAGACACACCACACATCCTTATTCACAGACAAATTGACACGTCCAACGACCTACCACACATCCTTACTCACAAATACATTGACACGTCAAAAGACATACCACACATCCTTATTCACAGATACATTGACACATCCAAAGACACACCTCAATTCCTTACTCACAGATACATTGACACGTCCAAAGACACACCACTTGACACGTCCAAAGACATACCACACGCCCTTACTCACAGATACATTGAAACGTCCAAAGACACACCTCAAATTCTCACTCACAGATACATTGACACGTTCAAAAACTCCCCACACATCCATATTCACATATACATTGACACGTCCAACGACACATCACACATCCTTAGTCCAAAGACACACCACACAACCATACTCACTGATACATTGACACGTCCAAAGACACACTTAAAATCCTTACTCACAGATACATTGGCACGTTCAAAAACACACCACACATCCTTACTCACAGATAAATTGACACGTCCAAAGACATATCACACATCCTTACTCACATATACATTGATAAGTTTAAAGATACACCACAAATCCTCACAGAAATATTGACACGTACATCCTTACTCACAAATACATTGCAACGTCCAAAGACACACCACACATCCTTATTCACAGACAAATTGACACGTTCAACGACCTACCACACATCCTTACTCACATATACAATGAAAAGTTTAAAGATACACCACAAATCCTCACAGAAATATTGACACGTCCAACAACACACCACTCATCCTTACACACAGATACTACATTGACACGTCCAAAGACACACCACTTGACACGTCCAAAGACATACCTCAAATCCTTACTCACAGACACATTGACACGTTCAAAAACACACCACACATCCATACTCAAATATACATTGACACGTCCAACGACACAGCACACATCCTTACTCACAGATCCATTGACACGTCCAAAGACACACCATAAATCCTTATTCACAAATACATTGACACGTCCAAAGTTATACCACACAACCTTACTCTCATATACATTGACACGTCCAAAGACATACCACACATCCTTACTCACATATACATTGAAAAGTTTAAAGATACACCACAAATCCTTATTCACAGATACATTGATACGTCCAAAGACACACCAAAAATCCTTACTCACAGATACATTGACAAGTCCAAAGACACAACACACATCCTTACTCACAGATACATTGACACGTCCAACGACACATCACACATCTTTACTCACAGATACATTGACACGTCCAAAGACACACCACAAATCCTTACTCACAGATACATTGACACGTCCAAAGACACGCCACAAATCCTTATTCACAGATACATTGACACGTCTAAAGACACCGCACACCTAACTCACAGATTCATTGACACGTCCAAAGACATATCACACATCCATACTCACAGAAATATTGACACGTCCATCAACACACCACTCATCCTTACACACAGATACATTGACACGTCCAACGACACACCGCACACCTAATACACATATACATTGATACGTCCAAAGACACATCATACAAACTAGCATGTTTTCCTGACGCCATAACGAAAATGAATCCCCACCCAAAAATGGAATTCAAAGCACAACACGTGCTGAATTCAAGGCACGAAGAATACACAATGTGCTCCACGAAAAACGCAAACAACAAAGAAAAACTCAATCATTTTGTGAAGTCTTCTTTTAACGATAGTAAATTGCAAGCAGTAAAATAAGAAAAGAAAATGTATTCAATGAAAAGTTATCACGCCGTGGTGCACGTGTCCATCAGCATAACTGCTGATGAAGGATTCTTTAAACAATCTGCAGAATTCCATCACATTAGGATGTATATATTTACCTTACAGTAGTGTGTTAATACAAAATTTATCAACTTCCCCTTAGTTGCTATTGTGAATTAATTAAGTTCTGGGTATAAATTTTCTGAATTATCTCCATTCCAAATACATTCGAAGAAAGAGGATTAATTAAGTTATGTCACTCTGTAGAAACATTTATTTTCCATTAATCAAACTCCAGTTTAGTTATAGATACAATCAAGTAAAATGATTTTAAAGTCTTTTAAGTGATCTTTTGATTGCTCTGTATTTAAGCCGTAAGATCAGCGAGAGGGGATGACAATGCTCCATACCACGAGTAGCTCATCAATAGTTCAGTTACCAGTACGTTCCTACTGTCCTTGTGAGAGTGTAACAATTATACAATCAAATTATCAGTCAGCAAATCTGATGGCATATATATGTATACCAAATACTGAACTAGAGGACACCTTCAGTGGGGTCGAAACTGATTTAGCTGCCTCGTTTAGCCAT
Source organism: Mizuhopecten yessoensis (assembly GCF_002113885.1). Classification (NCBI taxonomy): domain Eukaryota; kingdom Metazoa; phylum Mollusca; class Bivalvia; order Pectinida; family Pectinidae; genus Mizuhopecten; species Mizuhopecten yessoensis. The sequence goes on along the minus strand of NW_018403476.1, from coordinate 72,643 downwards.
AGCTGTTATGTATGATTAAACACAACGCTCTTACAATGCTTCTTGTATTAACTGATCTAGTCTACACTCTCAAAGCAAGGAGGTTGTTTATTCTGAAGATTGTTGTTGAAATGCCAATTTGACATCAACAAGCTCACTCAGCCAACTTCTGCAGACGTGGGTCTGAATTGCAATTAAATCAAAACATCGATTCTTTCTTATTTGGCTTGGGTATATAACTGTCGTGGGTCTCCTTGACACCAAGCAACGCCTCACGGCAATAAGTACTTAGAGTATATAACTGGCGTGTGTCTCCTTGACACCAAGCAATGCCTCACGACCATAAGTACCTAGAGTATATAACTGTCGCGTATCTCATTGACACCAAGCAATGCCTCCCGACAATAAGTACTTAGAGTATACAACTAGCGTGTGTCTCCTTGACACCAAGCAAGCCTCACGACAATAAGTACTTAGAATATATAACTGTCGTGTGTCTCCTTGACACCCAGCAACGCCTCACGACAATAAGTACTTAGAATATATAACTGTCGTGTGTCTCCTTGACACCCAGCAACGCCTCACGACAATAAGTACCTATAACTGTCGTGGGTCTCCTTGACACCAAGCAACGCCTCAGGGCAATAAGTACTTAGAGTATATAACTGTAATGTGTCTCATTGACACCAATCAATGCCTCACGGCACTAAGTACCTAGAGTATATAACTGTCGAGTCTCTCATTGCCAACAAGCAATGTCTCACGACAATAAGTACCTAGAGTATTTAACTGGCGTGTGTCTCCTTGACACAAAGCAATGCCTCACGACAATAAGAACTTAGAGTATATAACTGTCGTGTCTCTCATTGACACCAATCAATGCCTCACGGCACTAAGTACCTAGAGTATATAACTGTCGTGTGTATCATTGACACCAAGCAATGCCTCACGACCATAAGTACCTAGAGTATATAACTGGTGTGTGTCTCCTTGACACCAAGCAACGCCTCAGGGCAATAAGTACTTAGAGTATATAACTGTCGTGTGTATCATTGACACCAAGCAATGCCTCACTACAATAAGTTCCTAGAGTATATAACTGTCGTGTGTCTCGTTGACACCAAGCAATGCCTCACGACCATAAGTACCTAGAGTATATAACTGTCGCGTATCTCATTGACACCAAGCAATTCCTCACGACAATAAGTACCTAGAGAATATAACTGGCGTGTGTCTCCTTGACTCCAAGCATGCCTCACGACAATAAGAACTTAGAGTATATAACTGTCGTGTCTCTCATTGACACCAAGCAATGCCCCACGGCAATAAGTACTTAGAGTATATAACTGTCATGTGTCTCATTGACACCAATCAATGCCTCACGGCACTAAGTACCTAGAGTATATAACTGTCGAGTCTCTCATTGCCAACAAGCAATGTCTCACGACAATAAGTACCTAGAGTATTTAACTGGCGTGTGTCTCCTTGACTCCAAGCATGCCTCACGACAATAAGTACTTAGAGTATATAACTGTCATGTGTCTCATTGCCACCAATCAATGCCTCACGGCAATAATTACCTAGAGTATATAACTGGCGTGTGTCTCCTTGACACCAAGCATGCCTCACGACAATAAGTACTTAGAGTATATAACTGCCGTGTGTCTCATTGACACCAAGCGATGCCTCACGACAATAAGTACTTAGAGTATATAACTGTCGTGTGTCTCCTTGACACCAAGCAATGCCTCACGACCATAAGTACCTAGAGTATATAACTGGTGTGTGTCTCCTTGACACCAAGCATGCCTCACGACAATAAATACTTAGAGTATATAACTGCCGTGTGTCTCATTGACACCAAGCGATGCCTCCCGACAATAAGTACTTAGAGTATATACCTGCCGTGTGTCTCATTGACACCAAGCAACGCCTCACGACAATAAGTACCTAGAGTATATAACTGTCGTGTGTCTCATTGAAACCAAGCAACGCCTCACGGCAGTACGTACTTAGAGTATATAACTGGCGTGTGTCTCATTGACACCAAGCAATGCCTCACGACAATAAGTACCTAGGGTATATAACTGGCGTGTGTCTTCTTGACACCAAGCAATGCCTCACGGCAATAAGTACCTGGAGTATATAACTGTCGTGTGTCTCATTGACACCAACCAATGCCTCACGACAATAAGTACCTAGAGTGTATAACTGGCGTGTGTCTCATTGACACCAACCAATGCCTCACGACAATAAGTACCTAGGGTATATAACTGGCGTGTGTCTTCTTGACTCCAAGCAATGCCTCACGGCAATAAGTACCTGGAGTATATAACTGTCGTGTGTCACATTGACACCAACCAATGCCTCACGACAATAAGTACCTAGAGTATATAACTGTCGTGGGTCTCATTGACACCAAGCAACGCCTCACGGCAATACGTACTTAGAGTATCTAACTGGCGTGTGTCTCATTGACACCAACCAATGCCTCACGACAATAAGTACCTAGGGTATATAACTGGCGTGTGTCTTCTTGACACCAAGCAATGCCTCACGGCAATACGTACTTAGAGTATCTAACTGGCGTGTGTCTCATTGACACCAACCAACGCCTCACGACAATAAGTACCTAGCGTATATAACTGTCGTGTGTCTCCTTGACACCAAGCAACGCCTCACGGCAATAAGTACTGTTAAAAACAGACATTTCCAGAAATCTTTAGCAACTTAAATCTTATGTAACCCTGTCTAAAATATAAATAATATAAAGAGATATTTTTATTTATTTTGGTGCAGAAAGCATTTTAAACATGCGCACATTTTCTTTTACAAAAACATCTTCCGGCCACCGATCCCGAATACCGATCCCAAAAAATCTCCGCACAAAATTAAATAGCCAAGATTCAAGAAAACGTCAGAACAACGCCAGAAGAAAATCGTAAAGGTAAAGGTTCTGAGGAGGCAAACCAGTACGACCCATACACACAAACAGTCGAGAAACGATTTTACTTCGAGTTCTGTAGATTAAAATCGTATTGTAGAACATTCTCATTCCGTGTAATATGCAAATGCAAAATGCTGATGCAGTTGATATTCAGTTGTTGAGTTTAAATTGCAAAGCAATCTAATTTCCTCCTATATTTAAAGGATATTGTACATAGCCCCATATATTTTACCACCAAAAGATAATCCAGTTTGGATGTTATCTATATATCTGATTTACTTAAACAACTCGTCTTAGTAACTACTAGATTACAGGATTTTGGTGAATGTTTGGGTAAAAAACCTTCCATTATTAGTATCCATTAAATACGACACACATTGATTTCAAACATTCAATCAAAAACAGGTTCTATAAAGCGATCGTAACGACAATGTCGTATATCAAAGATGGAATATCGCAGAGGGGCATGTTATCAACAGAAGTGGACGGTTGTCAACAGAGATGGATGGTTGACAACAGAAGGGACGGTATTCAACAGAGATGGACGGTTGTCAAGAGAGGTGGCCGGTTGACAACAGAGGTGGGCGATTGTCAACAGAGTTGGACGGTTGTCAAGAGAGGTGGACGGTTGACAACAGAGGGGAACGGTTGTTAACAGATGTGGACTGTTGTCAAGATAGGTGGACGATTGTCATCAGAGGAGGACAGATGTCAACAGAGATGGACGGTTGTCAAGAGAGGTGGACGGTTGTCGACAGATGGGACGGTTGTCGACAGATGGGACGGTTGTCGACAGATGGGACGGTTGTCCAAAGAGATGGATGTTTGACAACAAAGGGGAACGGTTGACAACAGAGACGGAAGGTAGTCAACAGAGGTTGATGGTTGTCAACAGAGATGGACGGTTGTCAAGAGAGGTGGACGGTTGTCGACAGATGGGACGGTTGTCGACAGATAGGACGGTTGTCCAAAGAAGACGACGTTTGACAACAAAGGGGGACGGTTAACAACAGAGAAGGAAATTAGTCAACAGAGGTTGATGGTTGTCAACAGAGATGGACGGTTCTCCAAAGAGGTGGACGTTGGACAACAAAGGGGGACGGTTGTCAACAGAGATGGACGGTTGTCAAGAGAGGTGGACGGTTGCCAACAGAGGGGAACAGTTGTTAACAGAGAGGGACGATTGTCAAAAGAGGAGGACGGTTGGAAACAGAGTGGGACGGTTGTCAAGAGAAGTGGACAGTTGACAACAAAGGGGGAAGGTTGAAAACAGATCGGGCGGTTGTCAAGAGAGGTGGACGGTTGACAACAGAGAGGACAGTTATTTACGGAGGGGGAAGGATGTCAAAAAGGGGGGCCGGTTGACAACAAAGGAGGACGGTTGACAACAGAGCGGGGCGGTTGTCAAGAGAGGTGGACGGACGACAACAGAAGGGCGGTAATCAACAGATGGGGGCGTTTGTCAAGAGAGCTGGCTGGTTGACAACAGAGGAGACGGTTGTCAACAGAGCTGGGTGTTTGTCAAGAGAAGTGGACTGTTGACAACAGAGGGCGGTTATTAACAAAGGGGGACGCGATGTCAAAAGTTGGGGACGGTTGACAACAGAGCGGGCGGTTGACAACAGTGGGAGACGGTTGTCAAGAGAGGTGGACGGTTGACAACAGAGGGGACGGTTATCAACAGAGGGGGACGGTTGAAAACAGAGGGGCGATTATCAACAGAGGGAGACGGATGTCAACAGAGGCGGACGGTTGAAAAGAGAAGAGAGGGGAACGGTTTTCAAGAGAAGTGGACGGTTGACAACAGAGGGGCGGTTATCAACAGGGGGAGACGGATGTCAACAGAGAGGGAGGTTATCAAAAGAGGGGGATGTTTGTCAAGAGAGCTGGACGGTTGACAACAGAGGGGCGGGTATCAACAGAGGGAGACGGATGTAAACAGAGAGCGAAGGTTGAAAAGAGAAGAGAGGGGACCGGTTTTCAAGAGAAGTGGACGGTTGCCAACAGAGCGGGCGGTTGTCAAGAGAGGGGGATGGTCGACAACAGAGAGGATAGTTATCAACAGAGGGGGATGTTTGTCAAGAGAGGTGGACGGTTGACAACAGAGGGTGGTTATCAACAGAGGGAGACGGATGTCAACAGAGAGGGTGGTTATCAACAGAGGGGGATGTTTGTCAAGAGAGGTGGACGGTTGACAACAGAGGGGCGGTTATCAACAGAGGGAGACGGATGTCAACAGAGAGGGACGATTATCAACAGAGGGGGGCGGACGTCAAAAGAGGTAGACGGTTGACAACAGAGGGGGCGGTTGTCAATAGAGGTAGACGGTTGTCAACAGATATGGACGGTTGTTAGAATAGGTGGACGGTCGAAAACAGACGGGTACGGTTGTCAAGAGAGGTGGACGGTTGACAGCAGAGTGCGACGGTTGTCAACAGAGGTGGACGGTTGTAAACAGAGGTGAACGGTTGTCAACAACAGTTGGCTGTCCACAAATTGGGACGGTTGTCAAAGAAGGTAGACGGCTGTCAACATGGGTGGATGGTTGTTAACAAAGGATGTTGGAACGTTCAGTTTAGTGAGATATAGAAACGCCCGAACGCCCTTGTGTGTCATCCTAGATTGATTGTAGCGCGGTATGCTTGGCTTTAATGTCATATTTGATCATACACTGGTACAAAGCAAATCATATTGTTTAAAGTTAGGTGGGTTTTTTCTTTATGTGATATCGATTGTCACCCAGCTCGGCGTGTCCCCCTTTCGCATCACACAGCTATACATCTTTTCCCATTGGCCTGCGACGGTTCTGCAGCACCTGCCTATCCCATGGGTATAGGTTTCGGGGAAAATCACCGAAAACATCCCAACGGTTCGAAATCTGTATACTTCACGTCAGCCTGTGATCGCATCGTGATATGCTCTGTACTTCTCCCTGACGTTGTCTCACCGTTTTGGTAAACACTGAATTAACAGTTGGTCCTCAGATCACACTTCCACTGTAACAATACAAGCCAGCAGTAATGGAGAGTAACCACTGTACGAGTGAACATACGTTTGAACTTTTGTTTAATTTGTATTACTGTGATTGACTTGCGAAGTGACCTTTGCTGATAATACAGAAATACAATCCTTTATTTCCAGGAAATTACCCTACATACCAACCTATATACAAGTTGTAGGTAACAGAGTGAGAGGTCAACCCTCTCCGGCGCTTCTCTGCCATCTGTTTGGAATCAGCTCACGTAAATAAAATATTATATAGTGAACGGAACTTTGTAATCGTTAAAATAATTACCTCTATATTTAAATTGAATGTGTAAATGTTGAGCTTATCGAGGTTTCTTTTCATTAACAACACAAATGACTTCAAGGTCGGGGTTGGTCTGATTTTTCTGTATTACTATTACAGTACTTAAATTCGGAACCGCTTATGTGACGTCTTATTGGTAGAGTCCCGAAAGGTTCGATTGACATTTGTCGTGTGGTGTAAATGGAAACGCTAGAGAAGCTGATCTTGCTCAGGTATAAACTACTCCTCCAGCGTTTGGTAAAACAGTTTGTTTAAAATGTGTTTCAAAATAAACTTTACAAAAAGGTGAAATACATGATTTTTTTTCTAAAGTATTTTGTTATCCTTATTTTTTTTATTTTTTTTTAACAAAGTAAATTCAAACATTGAAATAATCGACCTATATGACGGTATGACAAGTTGCTTTCACATAAACAGTGAAGGTGTGCTACAATGGTAGGTAACTCGATTACGTACCATCGTAAATGTTAAGATATATTTTCATCATCAACGTTAAGACATTTGTTTATCATCAATGTATAGATATATGTATATAGCATAGATGTGAATATATGTATTTATCATGATGTTAAGTTATCATGGATCCTTAGATATGTATTTTATCATAATGTTTAGATATGTATTTTATCATAATGTTTAGATATGTATTTTATCACAATGTTTAGATATGTACTTATCACTGTACTTATCTCTGTTCTTATAACTGTACTTATCACTGTACAGCGATAAGTACAGTAATAAGTACAGGGATAAGTACAGTAATAAGTACAGTAATAAGTACAGTGATACGTACAGTGATAAGTAATTATAAGTAGAGTAATAAGTACAGTGAAAGTACAGTGATAAGTAATTATAAGTACAGGAATAAGGACAGTGATAAGTACAGTAATACGTACAGTGATAAGTAATTATAAGTAGAGTAATAAGTACAGTGAAAGTACAGTGATAAGTAATTATAAGTAGAGTAATAAGTACAGTGAAAGTACAGTGATAAGTAGAGTGATAAGTACAGTAATGAGTACAGTGATAAGTACATTGATGTTCAGTAATAAGTACCGTGATAAGTACAGTGATGTTCAGAAATAAGTACAGTGATAAGTAATCATAAGTACAGTAATAAGTAGAGTGATAAGTACAGTAATGAGTACAGTGATAAGTACTTATCACTGTACTGTACTTATCACTGTACTTATCACTGTACTTATTACTGAACATCACTGTACTTATCACTGTACTTATCACTGTACTTATTACTGTACTTATCACTGTACAGTAATAAGTACAGTTATAAGTTCAGTAATAAGTACAGAGATAAGTACAGTAATAAGTACAGGGATAAGTACAGTACAGTGATAAGTCCAGTGATAAGTACAGTACAGTGATAAGTCCAGTGATAAGTACAGTAATAAGTACAGTGCTAAGTACAGTACAGTGATAAGTACTTATCACTGTATTTATTACTGTACTTATTTCTGTTCTTATTACTGTACTTATCACTGTACTTATTACTGTACTTATCACTATATTCTTATTATTCTTGTATACCAACATTTTTTGTAATATGAAGAAATGGTGTTATTTCAAATGTGTATATGTATGCAAGTTGTGGAAAAAAACACATTTGGCACAATAAAGTACCCTATGTACCCAAAAAGGTAACGGCATAAGACACCTCCCTGGCGTCCATCAAAAAGTAATGCACCTGATTACAGGTAATTGGTAATGAAATTCGTTGCCAGCCTACAATAAACCTGTCAGTGCAGGTTAGGTCACAACAAGTTCCAAATTTAAATATGCCTTATCACTTGGCGTGCTTGATAAAGTTTTTGCTACCAGTCAATTTTAAGATCAAATGTAATATCCGTGTCACTTTGTAGAATTTATTCTTATACGTTTCATCATTAGACTTTCGTTATTACATTGCTATTAGGGGATATTTCATACTCATTTGTTAATATTCATCTCATAATGAAGATTAAATGTATTGGTGAAGGTCGCCATCGTATCTAAGCGAAATCTCGTAAATATAAAGGTACACAAATTTAAAAAATAATCCATAATATAAATGACTTTTGGTTATACTGACTAAAAGGGGCATGGAGTACTCAAATGAGGAAGATAACATTTGTTCGAAGTGCTACATAAGGTATCTGTGAAAAAGAGAATCTGAAAAAGAACGTTTTGAAGCTGAAACTATTTGAAGTTTTCCTCTCTTAACAATCAAGGACCTGTTTTACGGGTCCTGTTCACATAAAAAATGTTGTCTTTGTTTTAATAATGTTAATTCGAAGGGAAGCAAATCCACAATTCTGCAAAAACGTGCAAGGCATCAGTTAATTTTCACACACAAAGTGTGGTGTTCTGCGTCATCACGTGTATTCTCATTTCTTCTTATTGGCAATGGCCTGAACCCCTGTACACATGTTATACTATAAGGAAGGAGGTCTTTGAATTCTCAGTTATGGTTTAGGTCATCTGAAATAATTGATAACTTTTTAGAAGTGTCGTACATCTTATCAAAGAATCAATCAGCCTTCACTCTCAATTTTTGTCTCTTGGATGACACCGACTGCCAAGCTTGGGCAGGTTGATCAAAGAACCGTTTCTCAAAATCCATTCATACTTTGTCACTTAGCTTTCTTCTTCAGTATACAAACTACACAAAAGGATCCTTAACTGATATTGGTTATGATGAAAACTGATAACTCTTGTAATTAAGTGTTCCGCTCCATTGTCATTTTCCTTCCTTGTATTTGAAAAACCTTTCATTCTGTAGTACAAGCATTAAATAAATCCAGTGTTACTTCATATACTTTCACATAATACTTTATTATCAGAAATATTCTTTGAAGACAAAGTCGCTGCCTTAATAGATGGTACATATATTTATATTCAAAAAAGTGCTTACCATAAGCTTCAGGTAATGTCTTACGGTGGCCAGAAGGAGCGTTATTATCTTAAGTTCATGAGCATGGCTCTGCCAGATGGTACATTTTGGAGAGCAAATTCAAAATTCGTAAAGATGATGAAATATGGGTGTAGCAAAACTCTCAAGACCTCATCCGTTGTCAGATTTGTTGCAGACACAAGAGCCAGACTAAATATTATTTTTGGATTTAGCACAGAACACCAAATGATAATAATCCAATAACAGATTACTACTGCCTATGCCAAGTTGGTCAAAGAACTATGGGATTGTGTGCTCCTACATCAAGTATACTTTATTATCTTGAGAGTTCCGACAAAGCTAGAAATAATTTGTTTTTTTGTGTGAATATAGAATCACCAGTTTGAAAACAAACTCAAAGCCTTGCATCATATTTTTCTTCCTTCTTTTTTCCATGTCTGCCATTCGAACACATTTTGTACTCTTGCATCTTGCAAAATATTATATGTCATCAGCTGTTAATAGGGAGTTTTACTTTAATATATATATATATGTATATATATATATATAGTAGATAATAAATAAATAAGTCCTTGCGAAGGAAAATATAGATTAAAAACAAATTTTTCAGATCGTCCGCTAGGCCTTTCTGCCTTCTAGGGCTTCTTCAGGCGGATTGAAGACAAACACTGACTAAAAGGGGCATACCCGTGATAAAAACTGACTAAAAGGGGCATATATATATATAAACAAAGTCGCAAACAAACACGCAATATCTGAATTCCATTAATAGTTGTCTATGAATCTGACAACTGATTGGAAAGTAAAAAGAATGTTTTGGTGGCCATCTTGAAAAGAAATAATCTAGCGAATCTAGGGAATCTTATCCAAACATCTTCTTCTTTGATTAAATACTCATTCCATCCAAATTTGAACAATTGTTTTCTTGTTTTCTGTCAGTTTTCAATCATAATGATTTGACTTTACATATAGTCATGGATTTTGATGTATAGACCACATAGTCATTTGATCTCTTCTTTGAACATGTTCCATCACATGTTTTGGTTTGATATTTTGATCACCGGTAGTTCAGGACCTAGTCCATCTATGATCAAAATAGTTTTGGTATACAAGAGTTATAAGATACTTTTATTTTAAGATGAACACATTTCTTGTCTCGGAAATGTCATTGGTTGAAATGGTTTCTGGCTGTTGATTTGTCTGTACATATCTGATAACTAACCAAAGCAAGGGATTTGTATATGTATACTGTAGTATATGATCCCTAGTTTCGGTTGTATCATAAATGATCCTTCAGTGCATTGTAAGTTAGAAATTATTCGTCTTTTGGGGAAAAACTGCGGTGTTTTTTTTTTTACATCCCCAGCACACATGCAGGCATACTAACATAGGGAGATATTAGCCAGGTGGCATAGGACTAGTAGTTAGCGCCTGTTAATTGTATTGATTAATTTACATGCTCATTGTGTATCTATGTACTGTAAAGCGCTTTAGAGTGGCTTATGTTGTCTAGATAGCTATAGGGCGCTATATATCAAATGCTGTATATTATTACTACTATTATTGAGAAGTTCAGTTTCATGCTTCTACGAAAAACGAACTAAGTACTCATTTGAATTTTAATCGGTGCTTTTGTTATGATAAGGTTTAGGTCTACATCTCACCAAAAGAAAATTGAAATCAAAGGAGGGGTCATTTTGGAAACCCCCATTAACAAAAAAATCCGCAATAGTCAAAGGAACCTGATTCATAAATGAAGCACAAATCACTGGACGCAGATATCGGGTATTTAGAGTAAATAGAAGAATCATTATTGACTTCAGTGAAGTGTTAAGTTCCGAATGAACAATGTCCACGGTAAACCATTTCACAAACAGAAACAAACCACAGACACACGGAGGAAACACACCACAGACACACTAATGAAACACACCACAGACACACTTAGGAAACACGCCAAAAACATACTGAGGAAACACCCAACGGACACACTGAGGAAACACACCACAAACACATGGAGGAAACACAACACAGACAAATTATGGAAACACAACACAGACACACAGAGGAAACATACCACGGACAGGCTGAGGGAACACACCTCAGACACACTGAGGAAACATACCACAGACACACTTAGGAAACACGCCACAAACACACTGAGGAAACACGCCACAAACGCACTGAGGAAACATACCACAAAAACATGGAGGAAACACAACACAGACAAATTGAGGAAACACACCACAGACACACAGAGGAATCATACCACGGACACGCTGAGGACACATACCTCAGACACACGGAGGAAACACACCACGGACACGCTGAGGACACATACCTCAGACACACGGAGGAAACACACCAC
>NW_018403476.1:7693-55174 GCF_002113885.1 Mizuhopecten yessoensis | reverse complement strand
ACACACCACAGACACACGGAGGAAACACACCACAGACACACGGAGGAAACACACCACGGACACACGGAGGAAACACACCTCAGACACGCTGAGGACACATACCACGGACACGCTGAGGACACACACCACAGACACACTGAGGACACATACCACAGACACACTGAGGACACACACCACAGACACACGGAGGAAACACACCACAGACACACGGAGGAAACACACCACGGACACACGGAGGAAACACACCTCAGACACGCTGAGGACACATACCACGGACACGCTGAGGACACATACCACAGACACACTGAGGACACATACCACAGACACACTGAGGACACACACCACAGACACACGGAGGAAACACACCACGGACACACGGAGTAAACACACCACAGACACACGGAGGAAACACACCACAGACACACTGAGGACACACACCACAGACACGCTGAGGACACACTTCCTATTGTAAGATCGGTGAACTAAAAAGGTCTATCTCTGGCAGCACTTACACTCGTGTTTAGATGTAGTTAACAGCAATAATAGAATATGTATTCACCATAAATGTTACGATATATATCTATCGTAAATAAGATTTTCAATTATAGTATATCAATTCTATCTTATTGTAATATGATGTATATGTGCATGTTACTGTTCTGTTTCATTGTGTCTTGAAAAGAGCGGATCACTCCGAGAATTTGATAACCGAAACCACACTGTTGGAATTACTTCTTTGCCCCATATATTATCTTAAGTAATTCGTATCCTAGGGACATATCTCCATTAAGATCCAGTGTTATATAGGATTTTACCGTCTATTTTACTTCTTTGACCCATATCATAAATAAGATATGTATTAATCATGAATATTAAAATATGTATTCATCATAATGATACGCTATGTATTTACTACTTCATATGTGTTGAGATATCTATTCATCATAGTGTTGAGATAGATATTTATCATAAATGTATTTCAATGCTTTGTTTCAAACGAAGATACAAGCACACCGTTCTAACGTTTACTAGATGAACGTAACACACACAGAGGTTAATGCTCCTTTACCATTTGGTAATAGATTCAGTAAGCCGAGCATGAATGACACTCAATCATACAGCTGTTTCGCCATTTTAGACTTTTCTAAATCATAAAAATTACAGGCATCGTTCAAAAAGTCTGTTCTTCCTAAATACTTTATTAATTTACGGAATCATTCGGCAATATCAAAATCAATATGAGTGATGCCTTCCTTATTCTGTATCGGTTTAACCTTTTGTATAATACACACGTGTATAGGAAGTTTTCGTTCCGTAGGATAGGAGCCTAAGATTTTCTCACTTTGTGTGTCTCTGTCGAAGTAAAATAAAATATTTCATAAATGGAAACAAATTTTTATTTCGCACGATAAAAATTTGTATGCTAATATTACTAAACTGCGTCTTCTGATTTAACATTTAAGTCCCAACTGCCGCAATCTTCACTGTTTATATACCACACTAGATACGTACAGTATATGGCAACTACTGAGATATGTATACATGTGTCGTTGTAAGAGTTAGAGAACACTGTTTCATGTTATATATAGTGTATTATTAGTAATGTAAACCTCAGACTGATATTCAACATGGCATGAACAGCTAGGTAAATTTCTGTGTGGATGAAACGGGCTGATCTACCTAACTTTTGTATGGACGGAAATCGCTGATCTACCTAACTTTTGTATGGACGGAAATCGCTGATCTTCCTAACTTTTGTATGGACGGAAATCGCTGATCTACCTAACTTTTGTATGGACGGAAATCGCAGATCTACCTAACATTTCTATGGACGAAAATCTCAGATCTACCTAACATATGTATGGATGGAAATCCCCGATTTACTTATCATGTGTATTGATGGAATTCCCTGATCTACCTAACATGTGTATGGATGGAAATTCGGATTTACCTTGCATGTGCCTGGATGCAAATCTCTGATCTACCTAGCATGAGAATGGATAAACACTTCAGATTTAACAAACATGAGTACGGATGGAAATCCCTGATCTACCTAACATATGTATGGATGGAAAATTCGGATTTACCTATCATGTGCATCAATGGATATCTCAGATTTACTTAACATGCGTATGGATGGAAATCCCTGATCTACCTAATATGTGTATGGATGAAAAACTCTGATTTACCTAACATGTGTATGGATGGAAAACTCTGATTTACCTAACATGTGTATGGATGGAAAACTCTGATTTACCTAACATGTGTATGGATGGAAATATCACATCCACCTAACAGATTTTTGGACGGAACGCTCTGATCTATCTAACAATTGAATGACAATTATACTGTCGGTCTAAGATCTGGAGATAGGGATATAAAGCATATATGACGATGTATCTTTCCTCCGTTCGCTAACACTATTCACGGTTATCTGAAGTAGAGTAGAACATATGTTTGAATTGTTCTATGTGAAAGGGTGTGTGCCATGTTCGGCCGTTTTACGTCCTCTCGCCGATAACATGTATTTTGTCATGAAGGTACCTTAAGGTAAAATCTACATAAATTGCAAATATTAAAAACACCGTTTGACCTTATGGAAATTATTGGGTCAAACTGGGTAAGGTAAATAAGATGTGTCCTATTTAAGGCCGACAGCTTTTTCTTGTTGTTTTTTTCTGTGTTAATAAAGTCATTTTTATAAACGATTAATAGGTTCATGATTATATTGAAGAAATATCAATGAAAGAGTGGGCAAATAATCATGTTACCTTTTGATATATTTATGTTTCAGTTATAATTGAATTCAATTATTCACCTTGAATGATTCTTATTTTCTTATCCATGACATAATTGATACGCAAGGAATTTGAATAAAGGTGTGCCCAGTATTTGTATGGAATTATCAATGCATTATCGCTAATGTGTTAAGGACAAAGGTCCATGGCATGTATACAAGCAGGAGACAAGATGTCGGCTTGCCATGTCAACCAGCACCAAATCATTTTATTGATATTTGTGAAGGGAATTAAAAGCAAGTTGATCTTGTTTTGATTACAATTTATGGATGTTATATTGTGAAAACAGATTGGAATAATATATCTTGACAGAATTACTGTGGTGAATGGGTATTGGATTTATTGGAACAGAGAAGCAAAAGGTAACCTCACTGCTGCTCCTTTGACAATTTACCCCATCCGCCTCAACACCCCAATATATCATAAGGGGTCAAACAGCTTTTATTCAAATATCGCGATTCTTGTAAGTCTGACCTAAATACATCTTCATGCAAAATAAATATTTATTGGTAAGGAACCGTTAAACGATCAAATGTGGAACCATTCTTTTACAAATATTTTAGTCCTTTGTCGGTAACATAGATCAGTCAACACGTGCCCAACGTTAGTTTAATGAGTTAGCATTGAACGAGCACGTTACTGTAGAATACGACATGATTGAGGAAACCAGTTATCACCAGCTGGGGATCATGTGACTAATCAAAGACGTGCAATATGATGGATTGTAGACAAGTGTGATTAGTAAAACCTAGCGGAAATAGAGTTTCTAGTCACACCGAGCTACCAAAATCAAATTAGTAGGCAGAGCATGGGTAAAGACCGCTCACTGACACAGCCTCACTCTACGGCCTAGGTTTACATCAACAACAAAATTCAGTTTTTCTTAATATTGAGTTACACAATTACTCTATTTCAATTATTTTAATTCTAATATTTTTTTGAAATTAGAAGAATAAATAAATAGATAAATAAAAGAAATGGGAAAATATGCATAACTGTGTCAGAAAGTCAAGACGAGTTTTTGGCACATGCGTTTTAATGTTGGTTAGCGCGCACTATAAACAAACATAGACAGATTACACGACCTAGCTTGTTTATGGTGTAAGCATCTGTCCAAACACGCCCTATATAGTCTCTATACCCAACTCTACTCGATTGGATCTACATCAGTTATGTATCAACCATTTAGTGTATTACAAAAATCACCCATCGCCTACCACTGTGCGCTATATTTTGAAAATAAATTGCTTTAAAATTGTATTTGTTGATTTAATAATGTTTTTTCATGAACTACAATCCCTAAACGTAAACAGACATGTTAATTTAGCATACAAGATAATGTTAAATTAATATATAAAGTATCAAAGGAGAAAATATGAAAAGTGTGAACAAAAATAACGTTTAAAGGTAGTTGATCTGACGTTATTAAATGTTATCTGAAGGAACTAATACCGATTATTCAAATGACATTTCAAACAAGAGACGGGGAACACTATTGAAGCAAGTCCTTTACTCTTGCTGAAATTTTCCTCAATTATAGTCTTTGACTGATGTCGATTATTGGATTTATCAACCCAGGAAAAAATAAATTAACTACAACATAAACATCAACTTAACTGTCATGACAAAACAAAAAAAATACACAAGCTAAACACATAGCAAAATAAAGTTATAGGACTCAATCATCTTTACTGACATACACATAGCAATAAAAGCTTATAGGACTCAATCATCTTTACTGACATACAAATAGCAATATAAGGTTATATGACTCAATCATCTTTACTTACATACACATAGCAATAAAAGCTTATATGACTCAATCATCTTTACTTACATACACATAGCAATATAAGGTTGTAGGACTCAATCATCTTTACTTACATACACATAGCAATATAAGGTTGTAGGACTCAATCATCTTTACTTACATACACATAGCAATATAAGGTTGTAGGACTCAATCATCTTTTCTTACATACACACAGCAATATAAGGTTGTAGGACTCAATCATCTTTACTTACATACACATAGCAATATAAGGTTATAGGATTCAATCGTCAAATGTAATTAAATCAATACCATTTTGGTATTGGTAATAGCCTCACAGCAATGAAGTAACAATGACACTCTACTAGGCTCCACATATAACTAATTATAGTCATACTTATCACTCCAAAAGTCCATAACTCAATCAAATAACCGTATTTCCATATCATTGGAAATAATAATCAACAATCTAGGTCATCGATAATGAGTGTTATCGCGAAGCGAGTAGTCAATCTGTACATGCCACGTGCCCTACTATTCGTCAAGGCGTTTTATATAACCGGAGGACATGTACGTAACACTTATTTTGCGCAGGATTTAACTGATGTTATGCATGGAGCGGGGGCACTTTGATGGTGATTTCGTACTTAGATTAGCTGAGGTCCACTCGTCATCAGATGATCAGCGTTGGAACAGAAACGTTAGATACGACGCGTCCTCAAGTGGTCAGAGCGAAAATGAATTGAGTCGACACGTCATCAGTAAATCAGCGTGGGAACTAACGTTTGTGTGTTAACGTAGTATTAGTTAGCCGCCGTGAAAACGAACGTTTGTTTTCACGGTGACTAACTGATACTACGTTAACACACAAACGTTTGTTTTCACGGCGATTTACTGATATTGTGTGTTAACGTAATATCAGTTAGTCACCGTGAAAGCAAACGTTTGTGTGTTAACGTAGTATCAGTTAGTCACCGTGAAAGCAAACGTTTGTGTGTTAACGAAGTATCAGTAAG
This sequence comes from Mizuhopecten yessoensis, assembly GCF_002113885.1. NCBI lineage: Eukaryota > Metazoa > Mollusca > Bivalvia > Pectinida > Pectinidae > Mizuhopecten > Mizuhopecten yessoensis. The sequence goes on along the minus strand of NW_018403476.1, from coordinate 49,589 downwards.
TCACCTTGATAGGAAACGTTTGTGTGTTAACGTAGTATCAGTAAGTCAACGTGAAAACAACCGTTTGTTTGTTAACATAGTATCAGTTAGTCACCATGAAAGCAAACGTTTTGTGTGTTAACGTAGTATCAGTTAGTCACCGTGAAAGCAAACGTTTGTGTGTTAACGTAGTATCAGTTAGTATCCGTGATAGAAAACGTTTGTGTGTTAACGTATTATCAGTTAGTATCCGTGAAAGCAAACGTTTGTCTGTTAACGTAGTATCAGTTAGTATCTGTGATAGCAAACGTTTGTGTGTTAACATAGTATCAGTTAGTATCCGTGAAAGCAAACGTTTGTGTGTTAACGTAGTATCAGTTAGTCACCGTGAAAGCAAACGGTGGTGTGTTATCGTATTGTCAGTTAGTCGCCGTGAAAGCAAACGTTTGTGTGTCAGTGAACCACTAGTTAGTCAGCTAGGGAACAAACGTTTAAGGGTCAACACATCATCAGCTTAACAACGTGGATACAAATGTTGCAGTGTCAACACCTCACTAGTTACTCAGCATGGAAACAATCGTGTCAAATATCCCTATCTAATACAACTAATCAAATATCTATGTTTGATACAATCTGTCAAATATCTTTATCTAATACAACTAATCAAATATCTATGTTTGATACAATCTGTCAAATATCTTTATCTAATACAACTAATCAAATATCTATGTTTGATACAATCTGTCAAATATCTTTATCTAATACAACTAATCAAATATCTATGTTTGATACAATCTGTCAAATATCTTTATCTAATACAACTAATCAAATATCTATGTTTGATACAATCTGTCAAATATCTTTATCTAATACAACTAATCAAATATCTATGTTTGATACAATCTGTCAAATATCTTTATCTAATACAACTAATCAAATATCTATGTTTGATACAATCTGTCAAATATCTTTATCTAATACAACTAATCAAATATCTATGTTTGATACAATCTGTCAAATATCTTTATCTAATACAACTAATCAAATATCTATGTTTGATACAATCTATCAAATATCTTTATCTAATACAACCCATCAAATATCTATGTTTGATACAATCTGTCAAATATCTTTATCTAATACAACTAATCAAATATCTATGCTTGATACAATCTGTCAAATATCTTTGTCTGATACAACTAATCAAATATCTATGTTTGATATAATCTGTCAAATATCTTTATCTAATACAACTAATCAAATATCTATGTTTGATAAAATCTGTCAAATATCTTTATCTAATGCAACTAATCAAATATCTATGCTTGATAAAATCTGTCAAATATCTTTACCTGATACAACCCATCAAATATCTATGTTTGATACAATCTGTCAAATATCTTTATCTAATACAACCCTTCAAATATCTATGTTTGATACAATCGTGTTAAATATCTTTGTCTAATACAACTCACCAAATATCTATGTTTGATACAGTCGTGTTAGATATCTTTGTCTAATACAATCCATCAAATATCTATGTTTGATACAGTCGTGTTAAATATCTTTGTCTAATACAACTAATCAAATATCTATGTTTGATACAGTCGTGTTAAATATCTTTGTCTAATACAACTAATCAAATATCTATGTTTGATAAAATCTGTCAAATATCTTTATCTAATGCAACTAATCAAATATCTATGCTTGATAAAATCTGTCAAATATCTTTACCTGATACAACCCATCAAACATCTATGTTTGATACAATCTGTCAAATATCTTTATCTAATACAACCCATAAAATATCTATGTTTGATACAATCGTGTTAAATATCTTTGTCTAATACAACCCACCAAATATCTATGTTTGATACAGTCGTGTAAGATATCTTTGTCTAATACAATCCATCAAATATCTATGTTTGATACAATCTGTCAAATATCTTTATTTAATACAACCAATCAAATATCTATGTTTGATACAATCTGTCAAATATCTTTATCTAATACAACTAATCAAATATCTATGTTTGATACAGTCGTGTTAAATATCTTTATCTAATACAACCCATCAAATATCTATGTTTGATACAATCTGTCAAATATCTTTATCTAATACAACCCATCAAATACATGTGTTTGAAACAACCCATCAAATATCTTACTCACTACTTCCAATCCAATACTTAAATCTAATATAAAACATTCCGTCAGAAAAAATACATTTTACCTGTATTTGAGCGAGATTGGGTTATCTCAGTTGAGGGCTAATGTTCTGTAGGATATTATGGGTAATATACTTAAAATATCGTTGGGATGCGTACATGCATATTATATTTCCCAGGGTTTGTACACATTTAACAAAATTAAAATAATATCTACTTAAGTCAGGTTTATAACTGCAATTTAAAGGTGTTCACCATTGAATTTAGATACATATGTGCTCCCAGGCGAAACCGTCTTTGCAGGGAGTACCCGGTGTCTCTTGAGATGTGACAACTTGTGTCTTTTGTCTTGCGTACGTGTCCAGGATAGGTCAGTTCTACAGCTTTGATAAATCATAGGACTTCAATGAGAAAAAAATAAACATGAAATTAAAATCAACAAATCAACAGCGTTTTGACCGTAAAAAATACCGGGCTAGTACAGGATGAGAGTTGTTAAATTATCGCTCTAACCGATTGAGCTACCTGGTCAACGGAACTGCCATGACCAAACAGTGCTACAGTTACATCCTAAAAAGACTTAGGAGGGGGTTACTGAATATAAGAAAACTACACAGCAATGGGTCAAAGATCGTTAAAGGGGCCAACGGTAGCTACGTCATTGGAGGACGTCTTTATTTGACATTAGTTTTAGCTGCGGCGCAAAAACCATGAAGAAAGATGTGAATATATATACAGAGCGTGTTAGAATACCGCCGCCGAGCTGAGAACTCTTAAACCGATAGCTATTTATTGGTTGGTGCCGTTAGCCATTTGGCGGCCATTATAGACTGGTAGATGGTCGCATTCGATTTATGTTAAATACATCTGCGTCCTACTTATAAAGCCATAGGCAACCTAAGTTACGGTCTAATCCAGAAGTATCAGTATGGAAAAAATATAATATACAATTAATAAATCCTACACTTCCAGATTATATCAAATTCTAAGAACAAAGCACGGCAAGTTTAACCAAGACATAGCTATCTACGCCGAGGCATGTGCCTTTTCGTATTTACGATTCTCAAAAGTATTTTAGACAACCGTCACGAACATGAACATTTGCCTTGTCAGGGTAACTCGATGACGCGTGATTATGATATCTGATTCCCACAATCATAAAACATACCCATCAATAATTGATGAAAGCATTTATTTTATGGAGGTACAGTATGAATAATATCAATTTACGGAGGGTGATTATCGGCGGTTATGTCAATAACAGATGGGCGAGTAGCGTGAGACATGCCCACAGTTCCCAGACAAGTGTTAATTAGTAGACAGGCCTGTCACTCAGATCCATTAATATTTACATTAGAAAAAAATAACTCATAAAAAATTGAGAAATATTCATTTTTAAAAAATCATTTTGACATATTTAGATGATCATATGAAATCTGTATTCATTAGTCTATTGTATTGTCAATTATTATCCCATACTATACTGAAGTGCTCGACCTTCTGTTAAGACCTTTGACGTATTTATTTAGAGATATATTTTGACGGGTTGAATTAGATATAGTGATATCTTACGTGATTCTCGGGTTTAGATTACTTCATCTGATTTGTCTTGGACATTTTCGCGACATTTCGGAGAATTTTCATCAGCGCAATAATATAAGACATACACTCGTACATTTTTAGAAATATTTGTTATTGTTGAAAAGTAATTTTGATGGTTTTTGATACCTAATGTTGTAAATATGATATGATTTACACTGTAAAATATGTTTTCTTCCTCGTAGGGACAGACTACATTGTTTTTGCGGAAGCATTCAAACGTATCTGTAGAAGAGAAGAGGCCATATCTAGTTTAGGCGCCAGACGGGATATTTGTAGACATTAGCGAAATTGAGGGGTTTTAAAGATGCAAGAAAAATACTAATTAGCTGTTACTGAGAAGGATCGGGTTGTCCCCGCCTAGGGCTAAGATTCTGTAAGAATACAATGGATAAACAAAAGTGACTGTTGCACGACAGATTTTGCAAAAACAATGAAAAATCTCCAATGACTCATCCTTTGATTCATTAATCTAACTTTTATTAGTTGAAGCTCTAATCGAAAACAAAATGAGCAGGATTTCCAAAACATATAGCCCAACTCGTCATCGGGAATTGGCTGAAAGGAACCTGAAGAGACCCCGACAAATTTTAGTTGTATTTATCAATTCTGAATCTTTTTAATATTTTGCATAGCTTGAAATTAAGTATCTAATTGCGACTCCCTTCTATAGTCGGAAAGAGCCATTTGATAACCATTTCCTGATGACGAGTTGTGCTGTATATTTTGGAAACTCTGCACACTATGTTTTCTTTTAGAGCCACAACCAAAATAAGTTAGAAAATTGATAAATCATTGATTTGTTTTTAAAGTCATACAACAATCACCATTGTTTATCCTTGATAGTCTTTGTCAACATGGTCTGGATTTTTAAATACGTGTATCGTTCATAATAAGCTTCGTTTACATTTAATCAATTGTATTAAATGGCAGACACTCAACTTTCTGGCTCGACAACACCAGAAAACAACGCTGAGGTCTGGAATACGACAACGAGAGATCGAGAGTATGGCATCAGCGAGCGAGAGTATGGCATTAGGGAGCGATTGCATGGCATCAGGGAGCGAGAGTAAGGCATTAGGGAGCGAGAGTATGGCATCAGGGAGCGAGAGCAAGGCATTAGGGAGCGATTGTATGGCATCAGGGAGCGAGAGTAAGGCATTAGGGAGCGATTGTATGGCATCAGGGATCGAGAGTATGGAATCAGGGAGCGAGAGTAAGGCATTAGGGAGCGATTGTATGGCATCAGTGAGCGAGAGTAAGGCATTAGGGAGCGAAAGTATGGCATCAGGGAGCGAGAGTAAGGCATTAGGGAGCGAGAGTATGGCATTAGGGAGCGATTGTATGGCATCAGGGAGCGAGAGTAAGGCATCAGGGAGCGAAAGTAAGGCATTAGGGAGCGAGAGTATGGCATTAGGGAGCGAGCGTATGGCATTAGGGAGCGATTGTATGGCACAGGGAGCGAGAGTATGTCATTACGGAGCGAGAGTATGGCATTAGGGAGCGAGAGTATGGCATCAGGGAGCAAGAGTATGTCATTAGGGAGCGAGAGTATGGCATTAGGGAGCGAGAGTAAGGCATTAGGGAGCGAGAGTATGACATCAGGGAGCGAGAGTAAGGCATTAGGGAGCGATAGAATGGCATCAGGGATCGAGAGTAAGGCATTAGGGAGCGAGAGTATGGCATTAGAAAGCGAGAGTATGGCATCAGGGAGCGAGAGTATGTCATTAGGGAGCGAGAGTAAGGCATTAGGGAGCGAGTGTATGGCATCAGGGATCGAGAGTAAGGCATTAGGGAGCTAGAGTATGGCATCAGGGAGCGAGAGTATGGCATCAGGGAGCGAGACTAAGGCATAAGGGAGCGATTGTATGGCATCAGGGAGCGAGAGTAAGGCATTAGGGAGCGAGAGTATGGCATTAGAAAGCGAGAGTATGGCATCAGGGAGCGAGAGTAAGGCATTAGGGAGCGATTGTATGGCATCAGGGAGCGAGAGTAAGGCATCAGGGAGCGAAAGTAAGGCATTAGGGAGCGAGAGTATGGCATCAGGGAGCGAGAGTATGGCATTAGGGAGCGAGAGGAAGGCATTAGGGAGCGATTGTATGGCACAGGGAGCGAGAGTACGTCATTAGGGAGCGAGAGTATGGCATTAGGGAGCGATGGTATGGCATCAGGGAGCGAGAGTAAGGCATCAGGGAGCGAAAGTAAGGCATTAGGGAGCGAGAGTATGGCATTAGGGAGCGATGGTATGGCATCAGGGAGCGAGAGTAAGGCATCAGGGAGCGAGAGTAAGGCATTAGGGAGCGAGGATATGGCATCAGGGAGCGAGAGTAAGGCATTAGGGAGCGAGGATATGGCATCAGGGAGCGAGAGTAAGGCATTAGGGAGTGAGAGTATGGCATTAGAAAGCGAGAGTATGGCATCAGGGAGCGAGAGGAAGGCATTAGGGAGCGATTGTATGGCACAGGGAGCGAGAGTATGGCATTCGGGAGGGAGAGTATGGCATTAGGGAGCGAGAGTATGGCATCAGAGAGCGAGAGTAAGGCATTAGGGAGCGAGAGTATGGCATGAGGGAGCGAGAGTATGTCATTAGGGAGCGAGAGTATGGCATTAGGGAGCGAGACTAAGGCATTAGGGAGCGATTGTATGGCACAGGGAGCGAGAGGATGGCATTCGGGAGCGAGAGTATGGCATTAGGGAGCGAGAGTATGGCATCAGGAAGCGAGAGTATGGCATTAGGGAGCGATAATATGGCATTAGGGAGCGAGAGTATGGCATTAGGGAGCGAGAGTATGGCACAGGGAGCGAGAGTATGGCATTAGGGAGCGAGAGTATGGCATTAGGGATCGCTGCCGTATATGCGCGTTGTCGCTATAAAGAGGAAGGTTACGAGACGTGTCAGTATGCCCCAGCCAGCCAACATACAGAAGCAAAAATTGTCAAAAGGAGTACTACCATGTGGAGTGAAATCTGTATAATAATTATGTTCCCCGGCGGAATCTGACATAAGAAAGATATGTTCCCCGGCGGAACCTTTAATGCTATTAGTTTAGTTTTAGTACAATTAGTAAGTTTTATGACAAACAAATATATCAAATATAACAAATGATGTTTTCATCACGTATAGTTGATACTGTTGACCAAAAGTATGTCGCATTCGTCATTTGAAAGTAGGCTATACGTAGCCAAAGGGTGGTGAGCATCATTTGAAAGCGGCAAGGTTTTAAGGTTGACTGATAACTGGGTTAAATACTTACAATATCGCTGGGTTCCGTAGGCATATTATATTTTCGATTGTTTGACACATTCCATACTTTCAGCTGAAATATAATGGAATTTAAACGTATTCTCCCGGCGAAACTGTCTTCAAGTTTTAATTAAAAACTTTATCTAATTTCGGTATAATAGAAAAGAGCACGATACCATAGTCGGTTGAACGCTGATGTCACAGAAAACTGTTCTTATTTTTGAACCTTTACCTAAAGCAGAGTAGATGTCATTAGATATGCGTTGGTTTGTAGTAGTGGAATCGCCGAATCTGAAGCCAGGCTGACAAAGAGACAATAGAGACTTGTCAATAATTGTAAACATATTTGTATACATACCTTTCCATCATTTTGCCAATAACTGACAATACAGATATGGGACGGAAGTTGCTTAGGACGGAGGAGTTGTCATTTGTTAACAAAGCCGTGCCGTCAGCCCTCTTCCATAGAGACAGGAACATGCTGAAGCTTAAAGAGGGTAACTTAGAATATGAGCCGCTTCTTCGATTTAACGAGCATCTATAAGGTCAGGACCAACGGCTTGCTTGATGTCACAATAATGTATAACAGCAATAACGTGTATTAATAAGGGGATAATTTGTCACAATTCTTTAATATCAAAAGGGGTTTTTCGTCAAGGAGATCCGATATCACTTGATATGTAATCCTCTGTTCTGAAATTTTCCCAATCAAAATAAGAAATATTTTGAATTTAAAAGGATTAAAACCTCTTGATGCTGCAAAAACTATTTTACTTTCACAGGATGCAGTCGATTTATCTTTAATTCCGGACGGATCAGAATCATTACTAAGAGAATCTATAAAAGAACTAAATTTCTTTGAAAAAGTATCAGGCTTAAACATAAATTTAGGGAAAAACTGAAGTAGTTTGGATAGGGAGCAAGGAATATAGCGACGAATCCATAGCTAATGAAGGGAAGTTACAGTAGGGGCATCTAAGGTTCACACTTTTTGGCGTTACTTAGCTTGTTGATCTACATTGTATCCCTCAAATAATAGCTTTGATAAAGTCTTAGAGTAGGAGAATTATTACACCGTTAGGGAGAATTGATATAATATATCCTAGTTTCTTAATTTAATCAGTTATTTTATTACTTTACCAAATCTTGATAATACGGTTTAAGAAAAAAAATAAAAAATACAGAAATATATTACTTCCTCCGGAATAGGAAGATTGATCAAATTAAAAGAGATGTAATCATTAAAAACTTTTCTGGAGGTGGCTTTGAAAATGATTCATATTAAAATCGACAGCAATATGGCAAATCATTTTTAATTCAAATATTGATAAAAAAAAAAAAACTTCTTGTAAATTGTGGTTCAGACTATATTGCCTAATGTCATAATAACTGTTAAAATCTCTTCTGGAAAGATGTCTTTCTTGAGTGGAAAAAAATCTTACTGTTCTTGAGGAACAACATGCAGACTCAACAGATCTCTGACATGCCTATTTGGTTTAACAAACAGATTGTACAATGCTAGTGGGTGTTTTTTTTATAAAGATTGTTGAAGGAATGGAGTTATAATAGTTAATGACTTATAAAAGGATATCGACAATTTTTTCAGTTTTTTTTTAATTCAGAGAAAAATATGGTGTAAGAGCACATGACCTAACAATATCATGGAATTGTTACAGCTATAAAGGAGCTTTGAAGTCGGTGTAACTTGAACCATCCAAAAATAGACTATCCTTTTGTTCCAGAAAGGGGGAGGGTCCAAAATGGCCTTCCCTTTGATTTCAGTTTTCTTTTGGTGAGGTGTAGACCTCATTAAAATCACAACAGAAACATCCTTTAAAATTCAATTGAGTACTTGGGTGGTTCGTTTTTCGTAGATGCCTAAAACTGAAATCTCAAAAAGCCGGAGTTTTTCCCTAGAAGACGAATGTTGTCAAACCAACAATTAATTGAAGGATTATTTATAATGCAACCATGTAAAACAATCCATTGCTTTGGTTAGTTATCAGATTTTGACAGACAAATCAACAGCCAGAAACCATCTCAAGCTAATTTTCCAGACAAAATATGTGTTCATCTTATGATTTAAGTATCTTATAACTTTTGTACACCAAAAATATTATAGATGGACTATAGGTCATGAAATAACAGTGACAAAAATATCAATCCAAAATATGTGGTGGAACATTTTTAAAGGGATCAAATGACTATATGGTCTATACATAAGAAGTCTAATCATTATGGCTGAAAACTGACAGAAAAGAAGAAAACATTTGTTCCAGTTTGGATGGAATGAATATTCAATCAATAGAGAAGATGTTTGGCCACCAAAACATTCATTTTACTGCCCAATCAGTTGTTAGATTCCCAGACAACTATCTTGCGATATCAATGGAATTCAGATATTGTATTTTTTAGTGACTTTGTTGTTATATAAATTTTAAAGTGAGACGCCCTATCAACAGCAAATGACATTTGCAGATAATGCTTTGTAAGATGCAAGAGAATGTAATTTGTTCGAATGGCAGACTTGGAAAAAAAAGGAAGATGCTTTGAGTTTGTTTTAAAACTTTGGATTCTAGAATCACAAGAAAACAACTTTTTTCAAGCTTTGTCGGAACTTCCTAGCCCCTGGATGCAACTGTTTTAGATTTTGAAGATTGCTATGATAACCAAGACAATAAAGTATACTTGAGGTTTGAGCACACACTCCCATAGTTCTTGACCAACTGGACATTGGCAGTATTAATCTTTTATTGGATTGCTATCATTTGGTGTCATGCTGTAATGAACCCAAACATTATATTTAGTCTGGCTCTTGAGTCTGGAACGAATCTGACAAGGAATGAGGTCTTGATACACCCATATTTCATAGTCTTCATCATCACTAATATGCTCACTGATATAGTCTGAGCTAATGATAACTGGTAGGTGCCTGATATAGTCCGAGCTAATGATACCTGGTAGGTGCCGCACATTATAGTCTTCAACTATTCCAAATTGAGCTCTGGAAAGGTGAGTTATGATGCATCCATCTTTACGAATTATGACTTTACTCTCTTTGAGATGGCTTGTTCTGTTTTCACCCTCTGAGCCAAACAGTTTGTTTTTGTATGTCGAAACTGCAATTGTTGTGCGAGTTCTCTGTCTTTTCTGTCAGGTTATGGTGATCTTTGGTAAATTGGTCCCCATATCCCATTGAGACATGCGGTCACAATCTTTAGCACTTCCTCAATTATATCAATAAAGCAATTTGATATTAGTTGAATTCTAAAAAATGTCCAATGCTTATGGCGGCCATGATAGGACTCTCTCTACCATCGATTGTGATTAAGTAAGTGTCCTGTCAATGTTAGCCTGTAGATCAGACTGTTGGCTCTAACCAGGCGTAAGATATGAGGGCATACTGGTATTATTACCAGATGCCTCTAACATTGGCAGGACATCCCTAAAACCACGATCAACGACTTCATTGTCGTCTTGCTCCAACCATGTGAGCTTGTCTATGATGTATTTTGTGATGCTTGCATCATTTTGGCTTCCAGAGAATGGTCCTAATGTGTCCAAAATGTAGCCATCAGGTAGAGCTATGCTTATGAATTAAAGATTATTTCCCTTCTTATGGCCACAGGAAGACATTCTCTGTCGTTACACCTCAAGTGAATTTCTAGCTATTTTATTGGTTGGGAGAAAATTAAACAAAAATCTCTGTCACCCTCCGAAATTACATTGGTTTTAAGGGGCGCGGATGATACTGCCATGAGACAGTGAAAAATATCACATGAGCGAAAAATATGCGTTCACCGCTTCGTTTCCCCACCGTGATTGTCACAAGAACGTTTGACGGCAACAGCCAATTTTATCAAGCGCCAGTGCGATAGCGATGGTAAACAACAGACTATCCACAAACAAGATGTCACTATCGAGGTTTGCTGCCGTTTCTGAGCTACAAAGACCTTTTGTGTGACAAAATAGATATGACATTCATGAGCAGGTGACAGTGAATATTGTCAACCCTCAAAAAACCATTGTCACAATGGTTTTCTCGGGTTGACAATATTCACTGTCACCTGCTAATGAATGTCATATTTATATAATGCTTATGGTCAGCAGTTTTTTTAATATAAATTTATGTACCATCTAGTATGGTATTCAATTTGTCTCAAAAGAATATTTCTGAGAATACAGTATTGAGTGAAAGTATATGTTCCCTGCTTTAATGGTAAGGATCCAGAAACATTAGAACTACAGTATTACCTCGACATACCGCCACCCTCCGCTCAGACATTTTGGCGGTACAACGAGTTGTCCCTGTTAAATGACAGGTGGATGAACGCTTGTTTGTTTCGGCGCACATACCCAACACTTACCAATGAAAAATCAAATATACGTTTATGTATGCAGTTTTTGATATATATTTATATTAGTAACATCAATCCTACATTATATTTATATTAGTAACATCAATCCTACATTATATTTATATTAGTAACATCAATCCTACATCATATTTATGTTAGTAACATCAATCCTACATCATATTTATGTTAGTAACATCAATCCTACATTATATTTATGTTAGTAACATCAATCCTACATTATATTTATATTAGTAACATCAATCCTACATTATATTTATATTAGTAACATTAATCCTACATTATATTTATGTTAGTAACATCAATCCTACATTATATATAAATTAGTAACATCAATCCTACATTATATTTATGTTAGTAACATCAATCATACATTATATTCATATACGTAACATCAATCCTACATCATATTTATGTAAGTAACATCAATCCCACATTCTATTTATATTAGTAACATCAATCCTACATCATATTTATGTTAGTAACATCAATCCTACATCATATTTATGTTAGTAACATCAATCCTACATTATATTCATGTTAGTAACATCAATCCTACATCCTATTTATGTTAGTAACATCAATCCTACATTATATTTATGTTAGTAACATCAATCCTACATCATATTTATGTTAGTAACATCAATCATACATTATATTCATATTAGTAACATCAATCCTATATTATATTTATGTAAGTAACATCAATCCTACATTATATTTATATTATTAACATCAATCCTACATTATATTTATGTAAGTAACATCAATCCTACATTAGATTCATATACGTAACATCAATCCTACATTATATTTATGTAAGTAACATCAATCCTACATCAGATTTATGTTAGTAACATCAATCCTACATTATATTTATATTAGTAACATCAATCCTACATCATATTTATGTTAGTAACATCAATCCTACATCATATTTATGTTAGTAACATCAATCCTACATTATATTCATGTTAGTAACATCAATCCTACATTATATTCATATTAGTAACATCAATCCTACATTATATTTATATTAGTAACATTAATCCTACATTATATTTATGTTAGTAACATCAATCCTACATTATATTTATGTTAGTAACATCAATCCTACATCATATTTATGTTAGTAACATCAATCCTACATTATATTCATGTTAGTAACATCAATCCTACATTATATTCATATTAGTAACATCAATCCTACATTATATTTATATTAGTAACATCAATCCTACATTATATTTATGTAAGTAACATCAATCCTACATCATATTTATGTTAGTAACATCAATCCTACATTATATTTATATTAGTAACATTAATCCTACATCATATTTATGTTAGTAACATCAATCCTACATCATATTTATGTTAGTAACATCAATCCTACATTATATTCATGTTAGTAACATCAATCCTACATCATATTTATGTTAGTAACATCAATCCTACATCATATTCATATTAGTAACATCAATCCTATATTATATTTATGCTAGTAACATCAATCCTACATTATATTTATATTAGTAACATCAATCCTATATTATATTTTGGTTAACAAATGTTCCGAACGTTTCATCTTATGCTTCAATTTGATAATAACAACTTACTTCAATATTTAATTAAATTTATCAGAATGGCGGTTTTTCGTATTTATGTGTTAGTTTATATCTATAGTGAACGATGTATTAGTTTATATCTATAGTGAACGATGTGTTAGTTTATATCTATAGTGAACGATGTGTTAGTTTATATCAATAGTGAACGATGTGTTAGTTTATATCTATAGTAAACGATGTATTAGTTTATATCTATAGTGACCAATGTGTTAGTTTATATCTATAGTTTATTTTGGTGTCTCCTCAGTTCCTGTTGTTGTCTTTTCTTATTATTTTGATGTCTCCTCAGTTCCTGATGTTGTCTTTTCTTTTTATTTTGGTGTCTCCTCAGTTCCTGTTGTTGTTATTCCTTTTTATTTTGTTGTCTTCTCAGTTCCTGTTTTTTCTTTTTTCTTTTGTTGTTTTCTCAGTTCCTGTTCATGTCTTTCCTTTTTATTTTGGTGTCTCCTCAGTTCCTGTTGTTGTCTTTCCTTTTTATTTTGTTGTCTTCTCAGTTCCTGTTTTTTCTTTTTTATTTTGGTGTCTCCTCAGTTCCTGTTGTTGACTTTCCTTTTTGTTTTGGTGTCTCCTCAGTTCCTGTTGTTGTCTTTCCTTTTTGTTTTGTTGTTTTCTCAGCACCTGTTTTTGTCTTTCCTTTTTGTTTTGATGTCTTCTCAGTTCCTGTTGTTGTCTTTCGTTTTTGTTTTTGTGTCTCCTCAGTTCCTGTTGTTTTCTTTTATTTTGGTGTTTTCTTTCCTTCCTGTTGTTGTCTTTCCTTTTTGTTTTGGTGTCTTCTCAGTTCCTGTTGTTGTCTTTCCTTTTTGTTTTGGTGTCTCCTCAGTTCCTGTTGTTGTCTTTCCTTTTTGTTTTGGTGTCTCCTCAGTTCCTGTTGTTGTCTTTCCTTTTTGTTTTGGTGTCTCCTCAGTTCCTGTTGTTGTCTTTCCTTTTTGTTTTGGTGTCTCCTCAGTTCCTGTTGTTGTCTTTCCTTTTTGTTTTGGTGTCTCCTCAGTTCCTGTTGTTGTCTTTCCTTTTTGTTTTGGTGTCTCCTCAGTTCCTGTTGTTGTCTTTCCTTTTTGTTTTGGTGTCTCCTCAGTTCCTGTTGTTGTCTTTCCTTTTTGTTTTGGTGTCTCCTCAGTTCCTGTTGTTGTCTTTCCTTTTTGTTTTGGTGTCTCCTCAGTTCCTGTTGTTGTCTTTCCTTTTTGTTTTGGTGTCTCCTCAGTTCCTGTTGTTGTCTTTCCTTTTTGTTTTGGTGTCTCCTCAGTTCCTGTTGTTGTCTTTCCTTTTTGTTTTGGTGTCTCCTCAGTTCCTGTTGTTGTCTTTCCTTTTTGTTTTGGTGTCTCCTCAGTTCCTGTTGTTGTCTTTCCTTTTTGTTTTGGTGTCTCCTCAGTTCCTGTTGTTGTCTTTCCTTTTTGTTTTGGTGTCTCCTCAGTTCCTGTTGTTGTCTTTCCTTTTTGTTTTGGTGTCTCCTCAGTTCCTGTTGTTGTCTTTCCTTTTTGTTTTGGTGTCTCCTCAGTTCCTGTTGTTGTCTTTCCTTTTTGTTTTGGTGTCTCCTCAGTTCCTGTTGTTGTCTTTCCTTTTTGTTTTGGTGTCTCCTCAGTTCCTGTTGTTGTCTTTCCTTTTTGTTTTGGTGTCTCCTCAGTTCCTGTTGTTGTCTTTCCTTTTTGTTTTGGTGTCTCCTCAGTTCCTGTTGTTGTCTTTCCTTTTTGTTTTGGTGTCTCCTCAGTTCCTGTTGTTGTCTTTCCTTTTTGTTTTGGTGTCTCCTCAGTTCCTGTTGTTGTCTTTCCTTTTTGTTTTGGTGTCTCCTCAGTTCCTGTTGTTGTCTTTCCTTTTTGTTTTGGTGTCTCCTCAGTTCCTGTTGTTGTCTTTCCTTTTTGTTTTGGTGTCTCCTCAGTTCCTGTTGTTGTCTTTCCTTTTTGTTTTGGTGTCTCCTCAGTTCCTGTTGTTGTCTTTCCTTTTTGTTTTGGTGTCTCCTCAGTTCCTGTTGTTGTCTTTCCTTTTTGTTTTGGTGTCTCCTCAGTTCCTGTTGTTGTCTTTCCTTTTTGTTTTGGTGTCTCCTCAGTTCCTGTTGTTGTCTTTCCTTTTTGTTTTGGTGTCTCCTCAGTTCCTGTTGTTGTCTTTCCTTTTTGTTTTGGTGTCTCCTCAGTTCCTGTTGTTGTCTTTCCTTTTTGTTTTGGTGTCTCCTCAGTTCCTGTTGTTGTCTTTCCTTTTTGTTTTGGTGTCTCCTCAGTTCCTGTTGTTGTCTTTCCTTTTTGTTTTGGTGTCTCCTCAGTTCCTGTTGTTGTCTTTCCTTTTTGTTTTGGTGTCTCCTCAGTTCCTGTTGTTGTCTTTCCTTTTTGTTTTGGTGTCTCCTCAGTTCCTGTTGTTGTCTTTCCTTTTTGTTTTGGTGTCTCCTCAGTTCCTGTTGTTGTCTTTCCTTTTTGTTTTGGTGTCTCCTCAGTTCCTGTTGTTGTCTTTCCTTTTTGTTTTGGTGTCTCCTCAGTTCCTGTTGTTGTCTTTCCTTTTTGTTTTGGTGTCTCCTCAGTTCCTGTTGTTGTCTTTCCTTTTTATTTTGGTGTCTCCTCAGTTCCTGTTGTTGTCTTTCCTTTTTGTTTTGGTGTCTCCTCAGTTCCTGTTGTTGTCTTTCCTTTTTGTTTTGGTGTCTCCTCAGTTCCTGTTGTTGTCTTTCCTTTTTGTTTTGGTGTCTCCTCAGTTCCTGTTGTTGTCTTTCCTTTTTGTTTTGGTGTCTCCTCAGTTCCTGTTGTTGTCTTTCCTTTTTGTTTTGGTGTCTCCTCAGTTCCTGTTGTTGTCTTTCCTTTTTGTTTTGGTGTCTCCTCAGTTCCTGTTGTTGTCTTTCCTTTTTGTTTTGGTGTCTCCTCAGTTCCTGTTGTTGTCTTTCCTTTTTGTTTTGGTGTCTCCTCAGTTCCTGTTGTTGTCTTTCCTTTTTGTTTTGGTGTCTCCTCAGTTCCTGTTGTTGTCTTTCCTTTTTGTTTTGGTGTCTCCTCAGTTCCTGTTGTTGTCTTTCCTTTTTGTTTTGGTGTCTCCTCAGTTCCTGTTGTTGTCTTTCCTTTTTGTTTTGGTGTCTCCTCAGTTCCTGTTGTTGTCTTTCCTTTTTGTTTTGGTGTCTCCTCAGTTCCTGTTGTTGTCTTTCCTTTTTGTTTTGGTGTCTCCTCAGTTCCTGTTGTTGTCTTTCCTTTTTGTTTTGGTGTCTCCTCAGTTCCTGTTGTTGTCTTTCCTTTTTGTTTTGGTGTCTCCTCAGTTCCTGTTGTTGTCTTTCCTTTTTGTTTTGGTGTCTCCTCAGTTCCTGTTGTTGTCTTTCCTTTTTGTTTTGGTGTCTCCTCAGTTCCTGTTGTTGTCTTTCCTTTTTGTTTTGGTGTCTCCTCAGTTCCTGTTGTTGTCTTTCCTTTTTGTTTTGGTGTCTCCTCAGTTCCTGTTGTTGTCTTTCCTTTTTGTTTTGGTGTCTCCTCAGTTCCTGTTGTTGTCTTTCCTTTTTGTTTTGGTGTCTCCTCAGTTCCTGTTGTTGTCTTTCCTTTTTGTTTTGGTGTCTCCTCAGTTCCTGTTGTTGTCTTTCCTTTTTGTTTTGGTGTCTCCTCAGTTCCTGTTGTTGTCTTTCCTTTTTGTTTTGGTGTCTCCTCAGTTCCTGTTGTTGTCTTTCCTTTTTGTTTTGGTGTCTCCTCAGTTCCTGTTGTTGTCTTTCCTTTTTGTTTTGGTGTCTCCTCAGTTCCTGTTGTTGTCTTTCCTTTTTGTTTTGGTGTCTCCTCAGTTCCTGTTGTTGTCTTTCCTTTTTGTTTTGGTGTCTCCTCAGTTCCTGTTGTTGTCTTTCCTTTTTGTTTTGGTGTCTCCTCAGTTCCTGTTGTTGTCTTTCCTTTTTGTTTTGGTGTTTTTTCAGTTCCTGTTGTTGTCTTTCCTTTTTGTTTTGGTGTCTCCTCAGTTCCTGTTGTTTTCTTTTTATTTTGGTGTCTCCTCAGTTCCTGTTGTTGTCTTTCCTTTTTGTTTTGGTGTTTTCTCAGTTCCTGTTGTTGTCTTTCCTTTTTGTTTTGGTGTTTTCTCAGTTCCTGTTGTTGTCTTTCCTTTTTATTTTGTTGTCTTCTCAGCACCTGTTTTTGTCTTTCCTTTTTTGTTTTGGTGTCTCCTCAGTTCCTGTTGTTGTCTTTCCTTTTTATTTTGGTGTCTCCTCAGTTCCTGTTGTTTTTATCTTTCCTTTTTATTTTGGTGTCTCTTCAGGTCCGGTTGTTTTCTTTTGTTTTGGTGTTTTTCCGTTCCTACTGTCTATGTTAATATGTGATAAGGTTTTATATCCCACACATGATACATACATTGCCTCATCTGGTTTAATTTTTTGCACGAGGAGTAAATTGATTGATGACATTTGTGATACTGAGAATAGTGCATCACGAATGTATTCACCAATCAGATCCGTTGATCACAACTTTATAATTTACCATTGTTTATATATAGTCTGGTTCAGTTAACCAAAGTAAACCAGACTTGACGAACTCATATTGGGGAAATCAGAACGACTAAAAACAAATACTGAGGAATCAGTCATAGAACAAAATGGCCTGTGCGTTCATCTTCGCTGTCACTATTTCATATATAAATATTATTTTTCGCTGATTGCGGATCATGATAACAATGTGAAACGTTTGTTTGGTGTACGCTGTTAAGCCTGAGAACGCATGTAAATATATAAGTAGCTCACTGCCGTCAGGAGTACGTTCTGACCTGCTGTATGGCTGGGTAACTGAGGATCCCCCACGGGATCTCACCATGTCTAACCAAGGCTGTTATAACAGACTCGCCAACTCACACTGGACCTATAGCTGTCCCTGGAATGGAGTTTAAACGACACATAAATTGTAAGAAAAGCTTCCGCTGAAACACAATAAATCCAAAGGCATAGGATTTCAACTCATCAGTACAATTAAATTGATTTGTCTTTGTTACTGTTATGTGAGACCTGGGGCTTTGCCAATGGTTGGTGTATCTCACACACGTATTTTATTTCTTACACTCGGTTTGTATTGGTCGCTGGATTCCGAGTCTATAATTATTACTTGGTATTAGTGGGTTATTGTTCTATATCACCACAGGCAATCAGAATGAAGCAGTGTAATTCAATCAAAATATAGCGACATCATAACCACTGATGTGTAATTCTGCCTCTTGATTTACTCCTTAATTCAATTTATCCACTTCGGACTATTACCTCCGTCTCTCATGGGCTCTGCTCTGTCGAACAATGAGCTTGATCACTATAAGGAGTTCGGGGCAATAGCCCTATACAAACAACACTACACTCCATCCCAACTTATTAAGTTTCCCGAAAACAAAAACATTCAATATTTTCTAATCTCATTTGACTTCACTCATCTCGTCTTTAGAAACCGCAGTGATGATCACTCTAAGTTTTGAGTTTCTGCTGGCAGATGATAAACTGTTCAACAAGTTGGCAGTAAGCTACTTTTCCAAAATATTCGTACCCAATGCAATGCATATATCAAAGGTGTGTCGAATGGCTCGACGTTCTGCTGCGTTATATACCGTAGACAAGTGTATTGTATCAGACTGCGGTAGCAACCAACTGACAGAATTTTATTCGGTGGAATTCAATCTGTGGACAGAGGAGAAGTTTAGTTGATAGATTAAACTGGTAAATACCATAGTTCACACCCTTTTTATTTTGGTTCACGAATTGCTCTTTAGAAAATGCCTTACGTACACGTATAAGCCCAAATATAACATAAGATGCACGCATTTTCAATTAGGCCAACGTTAGATGTGTGAACCAGTGATATTGAAGTTATGTGGGGCATACATACTTCTTATTAGTCTTTCAGTGTATATATTGCAACATCAAAGTAACTTCCAACGACTTCTGCCACCTTGGAAAATTGACGCTCATGTGAAACAAAAACTCGCCTGATGCGCCCATCTCCTTTCGATTGAAGACTTTAAGATGTGATGTCAAAATCAGTCACCGAATAGTCGGAAACTTATCTACACCTATGGAGAGCATAATAATTCCCTTGCGGAGTTCTACAGATAATTTACCCCATGGAGAGCGCAATGTTTCCCTCACGAAGACCTACAAATTATTAACCCCAATAAGAGCACAGTGTTTCCCCCGTGGAGACCTACATATTATTAACCCCAATAGAGAGCACAATGTTTCCCTGGCGGAGACCTACAGATGATTTACCTCATGGAGAGCGCATTGTTATCCTGGCGGAGACCTACAGATGATTTACCCCATGGAGAGCGCAATGTTATCCTGGCGGAGACCTACAGATGATTTACCCCATGGAGAGCGCAATGTTTCCCTGGCGAAGACCTACAGATGATTTACCCCCATGGAGAGCGCAATGTTTAGAAAATTGATTTTTTTTTTGTTATCAAAGTCTTGGTGTTGACCTCTTGTGAATGCCTTGTGTCCGTCATAGTAACCACTTCAGTTATTTTTTGAAGAAAAGTTCCATGGTCAAATGCAAGCCAAAGTTATGAACTACATGTTGATCTAATCTGCAATGGGTTTGAGCCCAAAAGAGGTCAAATTGACTATTTTCAACAGTCTTCTTATTCAGGCACAGAGATGCTAGAATCAAATACTCTTCATAGATGGAAAGGTCCAGTAGGCCTATTTCAAATTTATGAATATTTTGCTACCTCTGGATCATTCATTCCTTCTTGAGAAAGGGTTAATGTTTAGGCTAAAACAAAACAAAATGTTTTTCAGGCAACATTCCAGAGAAATATAGGGTTGATCAGTAAGCAAGCAATTTTATTCATTTTATTTTTTTATTTTCATGGATTAAATATATACTTATAGGGTAATACCAAACGTAAGAAAAATGAATTTCTATGCATTTCAATCGTTATTAATCTGTCAAGAATGTGGTCAAGATCCCATGACCATACAGGAAGAAAGTGCATGTGATCTTTGCCGCACTATTAAAATGATCTTCATGGATACAAAGTAGGTGTTAAAATGTTCCCAAAGGTCCACAGGAAAATTTAAGGTAGGTCATGAAAAGGTTATCCAAAGCAAACGTAATTTTGTTTTTGACCTTACTGTAGTTTATATGGGGAAATAACACTTTTGGGTATTTTTGTTTACTCTCAGTGGGAAGAAATTCAAAGTTGGTTGGAATGACTATCATGTGCTGTATTTGAAATTGTTTTTTCGTTACCCCCGTGTCAACCATTCCTCCATTATATATTTGGAAAATTGTCAGCGATACATACCGTTTGTCAGACAATTATGTACCCACCATAAATGATATATCAATAATATATGTTGGTCACTCCCAACATGAATTTCTCTCAAGTAAATAATTAAATTGTTTTATGATTTAGTTATTCAAAAGGAATGGATATTGAAGCTATTGCTTCTCCAATATTGATATACTGAGAAATCAAATGCTGGTTTTAGAGTTACAAAATGGGAACAATAATTATATATAATAATTTATTTTGTAATTCTATCATCACAAAAGCTACTGAACTATGTGCGCTCGCTTATAGGCAGTGTCTATTTCATATTAGTTTGATAAACAACTCACCTGCGGCCCTGGGTCACCGCCGGCGTGTACATTGAATTATATTGCATGTGTATTGCTGTATGCTTATTGCTTATGTAACATGAGCATTAAAATAAACACGTGTAAAAGAGAACATTCCAACCAATCTACGTCGTCGTCCTAATCGAGATCACCAAAAAAGAATAAACTCGATAGTTCCTTGTCTCATAACGGTACCATTCAAAGCGGTAGTTATCTGACTACGGACTATAATAATCAAAGTCCTATACTGGCTATGAAATATGTCCTGCCAAAACCTTACACCGCAACTGATGTCAACCCCCGGCCCTCAGCCTCCCGCCTGTCTGACCTTGACATTCAGCCCATGCCCTCGGTGTTCGAAATCTGATATTGCATGATATACAGGCTATGGTCAATAACGAAATCGTGCCCCGTAGAGCTTAAATTAATGCTTTTAACTCTGAAATGACGATCTTGAATATAAATTAGATGACCTTGAGCAATACAGTCGTAGGGAATGTGTGCGATTTCCTGGCTTCGAAGAGTCCAATGGTGTCGAAAACACAACAGAGATGTTAATGGATGCGGTCAGCAAACTGCCTGGTGTTGTTCTCAATCCAGAGGACATTATTCGGTCTCATCGTGTCGGACGTAGGAGGAACAACGAACCACGACAAATCATTGCTCGGTTGGCTTGTCGCTAGGCGAAACGCAATCTTATAATGGCGATGAAACAATTTCAAGGAAATCCCGACTCGTAAAAACATAATGGTTAATGACAATCTTACAAAGATTAGGAACTCCATCTGTTTCCACGCCTGGAACTTAGTGAAGTTCAAAAAGATCTTGCAAACTTAGCCGATTGACGGGAAAATCTTTATAAAAAATCTCTCTTGTGAAAGGATCTCTATCTGACGTGAGAGCGATCTCTACCTTACGGCCATGTCTTATCATCAACCCTCGACGATACTGGTGTCTACGTCACAAGTGCCCGTGATTCGACAGATTGAATGTAACTATATGACAAAAGCTACCTTTGCTACAAAGTGTCTTTACCTACTTCTAGTGTTATTTCTGGTCCTTAGCTTAATTCCTGTTTCAGCTCTCTACGGACTTTGAAAGGGAGTTGAAACCAACATTCATCTCGTACGCTGAATTCTGGCAGCGTTATTGAAAGTGTTGCACTCAGTTGCTGTTACTATTCCAATTAAATTTGATTTAATATTGAATAAATAGACACATGGCTTGCTCTATCAAAGTATATTGTACATGTACATTATTGTTACTTACCTTACATCACTCTGGTGCACAATGTCTCCATAAGTCCCATTTTATGTTTCTTTTTTTTTGTATGGTATTTATGATCTATTTGAATGACACAGCTTTGCATGTAAACAACACAAGCGCATTATGATTAGTTTGCTTGTCATTCAAATAGATCACAAATACCATACAAAAATAGTTCAATACTTATATTTACGTTTTCTCTGCCTCTTATGTTCTTTTGTTAACTTATAATTTATATTTAAAATTAAAAATGTCCTCCTTTTCGACAGTCCACACAATTTCGTTCAATATTTTGAGCAGCGTACTGTCGCGTGCTAATTGGCAAACAAAGTAGTACTTTGAAATTTTAACATACACTTCAATTTTATTCCACAATTAAGTTTCAATACAATTGCGTATGATATGTCTAAAGGGTGTTTTAAGTTTATAAAACTCTGAGCTGAAAGTTAGATTTGAAATTGTTTCGATTTTCCCCCGGAACAAATTTCGCGCATGGACAAATACAGTGAACACCTTAAATCCGCCCTTGCCCTCCACGAGGGAGTTATTTTTGGAAGTTAATTCGAACTTTTCTCTTTGCTCATTTTGTGGAAAATCCAGGCGTGAATTTATTTGTTGACTGTATGGGAAACTGACAACAGTCGATAGATTCTATAACAGCCTTGCTATTTGACATGTCGTCAAAAACTGAGGAACCGTGGATACGAGACGCGTGAAACTTGCGACAAAGTCAAAGTCAAAGTCAAAAGTTTTATTTAGAGTCGGTACATGGGATAACAATACAACATTAGCTCTAAGGAGCTATTAAAACCGACTAACGGAGCACATGGGTTCATTACATATGTCTGAAATGTTTGTGTGTGCTGACACTCATATCAGTAGGTCTGTAACATATGTGTCAGTAGGTCTATAAATTGCATGAGCGTTAAAATTGTTTCGCTCATGCAACTCTTTTTATCAAGATCAAATTTCCATTGCCGGCATTGGTGATTTCAACCGATGTGCATTTTGTACGATATTGCAGACCTTGGTCTTGTTTTCGTTGTAATAAAAGTGGGCTTTTTTTATTTTTTTTATTTATTTTTTTTGCACATAATTTTACAATGACATTGTCAAATCTCACAATGCCCAGCGATTATCTTCATATTTCTTTATAAAAACAGTGAAATGATAAAAGGTAAACAAGACACATGTCTCTGAATGAGGTAAGTATTGGTATGTCTTACCTCTATCGATTTTATCATTAGACATCCTCTTACTTTTGTATGATCTTCTTACCCAGTGTGGAGATGTCGAAAATAATCTAGGTCCGACTACAGCTGACGAACATATAAGTATTGTACATTAAACCGTACAGATCATTTTACCTAAAATTGATGTTGCTTACTGAACTTAACATGTTTGACGTGCTGGCATTCACTGAAACGTGGTTAAACCCCTTGAACGAGACGTTCAACGATCTAATTCACAATGATTTGTATCCAACTTTCGGTCAAAGTAGAAAAGTGTCCATTGGCGGCGGTGTGGCGGTTTACGTTCGGAAATAAATAATGGTAAAACGGCGTAAGGATCTCGAGTTTAGGAACATCGAATCTGTATGGCTAGAATTAAAACTGAAATCACAGAAAATGCTACTAGGTACTTTTTATCGTCTACCAAACACTAACATCCACTATTGGAATTTGATCCACTTTTCTTTAGAACTTGCATATAATACCGGTATTACGAACATCCTGATTACTGGAGATTTGAATGACAATGTGCTAACGACGAGTTAATGTGCCCTTCAAGACACCATGAACCAATTTCACTTAATGCATTGAATACTGATCCAACACGTTTCGCTGAAACCTCGAGATCTTTACCTGATGTGTTCCTCGTTAGCAATGACAATACTGTTGCGCATTCCTACGTAGGTCATCCTTTCCCTAATAACATAACATGATTCAATTTATCACGATAATCGTTTAAGTCACAATCTTTATATAACCATAAACGACGTTTAGTGCATTTATTATTTGGTGAACGATTAAATTTCAAATAAGGGGGTGGGGGCTGTCATGTTTTCGTAATGTTATGACTTTGTTAGGTATGCTGTCTGAGGGTACTTTGGGATTGTCATTGAAACAAAAACTGCAGTGTTTTGTACCGATAAGAAATCGTGCTAAAGCTAAACACAAACAAAACCCTCTTCATTGGGAAACATTCAGAAAACTAAGAAATGCTTGTGTTGATGTTATCCGCAAAGCTAAAAATAATTACTACAATTAGATATCTTTTATCTTCAAATTACCTCTTGTTCTTCTTTAAACTGGTGGAAAATCTTAAACTCGCTTACAAAGTTTTCATGCAAAACAACTGATATACCTATGCTGGTTTACAATGACAATGAATACACTGATGACAACGACAAAGCGAATGCACTTAATAACTATTTTGTCCTACAGACTGAACTTGACGATTCACATCACACTCTACCAATTATAAATGACAACAATATCATTATACTTGATGATATTAATATTACAGCTTAAGACGTGTCTGACGCTATTGATATATTAGATCATTCTAAAGCAGCTGTGCCTGATACGATTAGTGGTAATTATTTAAAAGAAGGGCCTCTTTGTAATCTTTTTAACAAATCATTCTGTAATCAACATTATCCCGAAATATGGAAAAAGGCTAGCGTTATCCCTATATTTAAAAAAGACGATCCAAGTGCTGTTTCCAATTACCGTACAATTTCATTAAAAAGTATAGTAGACAAAGTTATGGTAAGGTGCATTTTTAAACATGTTCATAACTTTCTGCGTGAATCTTCTTTTTTTACTGAGCACCAGTCAGGGTTTAGATGTGGCGATTCTGCTATAAATCAACTCTTGAATATCACAAACAGCATTGGTAAAGCTTTAGATGATCGCGTGTGGCACAAGGGTCTCCTCTATAAATTAAATAAAGCAGGTATTACGGGAACGCTCCTTGGGTGGTTCAAAAGTTATCTCTCTCATAGGAAACAACGAGTTGTGTGGTAAATGGAGAAATTTAAAATTACAGCATTTTTAAATCTGGCGTTCCTCGTGGCTCTATATTAGGACCTTCATTGTTTTTGATATTTATAAATGATATAATTTCAGACATTAGCAGTATTATTGAATTATTCGCTGATGAGTCTACTCTTTATCTCGTAATAGACAACGCAATTAATTCAGCCAATATTATAAATAACGATCTTTCTAAAATTCATACATGGGCCATTCAATGGTTAGTTACGTTTAGCACCAATAAAACAGAGTCATCATTAGTCAGTAAGAAAGTTTCGAAATGTAATCTTCCGCAACTAAGTATGGACAATACGAACATAAAACAAGTTATAACACAGAAACATCTAGGTGTATATTTCAACTCTAACTTAAGTTGAACTAACCATGTAGACTGTACTATTTCGAAAGCATCAAAAATTGCTAGCTCATGTTACCGTCATAGCTTTAAGTTTCAAAACTCTCAGCGCATTCTATTTTCAAAACCATTCGATTTTCAGTCAAGGCATTTTTTAGTTTCAAAATCCTCTATTTTTCAAATCCCTCCATTTTTCTTCAGTTTATTATTTTTGTAAAACCCTATAGTTTTCGTTATTGTGTCTATCGCATGTTCCTCATCTAAACAACAAATATCGGCATAGTGAGCGCGCAGCTTAACATCAGCTTTCGGCTAGGTTCCCACTGTCGTGCGATCCGATACGATTGGCCATTCGTAGCTGATCGTGGAATTTCTCTGAAATTTCAGGTTTGGATACGAGGTGATGCGAGTCGATACGTTGTAATACGATTTGTTGCGCTCGGATGCGATCTGGTCACGATTTGTCAATTTCAGGTGTCACGATCTGTCACAGTCTGATCTCCAGTTCAGATACGATCACATACGTCCCGATAGGATTGTTTCGATCGAGTCCACGATTGGATCTCGATCAGACACGATCATCACGATCGGGTTCCCCGAATTGGGACGATCTTGTACGTGCAGATACGTTCCGATACGTTAATCACGAACCGATGCGCTCCGTTACGATAGGATACGATTGTGGTCGCGATGTCTTTCACGACCGTGATCGAGAGTGATCACGATTTGAGCTACGACTTGACCCCGACGGGTATATATACAGCCCGACTGGCCATGGATTCCTTGTTTCTTGAACTTTTACAGGGTGAACACTACAACCATCAACCATTGATGATGGCAGGAGTTGTGGATGCTGACCTGTTGCTGTTCAGAGGACTGGTACCCCTGGGTAGCATCTGTCAAAGGCTCTAAAAATTGCTAGCAAAGGCAGATTACTCAGATGTGCTCTCTTCAAGAGTAGATCGCTGAATGACACGTATTACATCTTGTCCGGTATCCATATGGACACGAGAACTCGTAACAGATCGAGGGCGTTCGTGTAAAAACGTAACTACTTGTATCTACTCGGATCTTCTCGTATCAACTCCTATCTGCTCGTGAGTCATTCGTGTCAGGTCTGAGCGTAACAGATCGTGACAGATCGTGGGCGATCGCAACACACCTCAACAGAGCGTGGTGTTTGTCTTGTCTAAGATCGATCCCGATCACCACGATTTGGAAACACGATTAGATGCGATCTGTCGCGCTTTGTTTCGATGCAATAAGATCCGATACGATTATCGTTTCTACGATTAACACGATTAAGACCACGATTTCAATCGTGCCGCGAATCGTGATAGTGGGAACCTAGCATGACCACTGAACTACACTTCAGTGCAGCAGTACTGTCTTTACATTAAGTTTGTCGTAACTAACTGATTAGATTTTCACCATCACTTTGGTCACAGAAACTAACCACGTACGTGTCCCGTGGGTTAAGATAGTATAATACCTATGTACCTGTCCCCGATAGCTCCTTGCACTGATATATCGGTTTATATAGCGAATTACAGCAACATGAAACATTAAACCAAGATTTTAATCAAATGAAAACTTGTAAAATGGGTGAACGTTACATCCGAGCTGTCCATGGAAATGTTTGTGTTTAGGGAAAGAGAATGCATGTGCTGTCGGAAAACTTGGAAATCAATTTGGCACAACTGTATTGCAGAATATCAAGAAGCGTGCATCATTATATAAGTGTCTCTCAATTTTACCTTCTGTGTCTACCAGTGAAAGACACAGCATGTAGCAGTACGCTACATTTTGACTATGGAGACAGGAATACTAGGTCGAGTGTGCTACTTTGTAACTAATATATCAGTACCTTGTGACTAGCTTACTTTATAAATGGGAGAAGCACTGATGAGTTGTTGACTTATGGCACTTTTAACCCGCCGAAATCCGAAACCCATTGTACACAGGTAAGGGGGAGTAACTCCAACATACTACACGATGTAGACTGCATAATTAAACAATACAAGTTACACATAAAATATAACATACTTCCTAATATTACAATACATACTGCATATTATATACTAACTAGTAATACAATATACATTCCTTATATTACAAATTACAATACATATTACACATAATATAACATACAATATGCATAACACATAGGATATAAAATATTATTATTTTTCATAATATTCCCGACAAGCGATTGGCCAGAAGTGCATCACGTGTCCACTGATAAAAACATATATTGACCTGGATCGCGTGATTTTTTGTGTCGCCTGCGAAAAGCTGGTGACACATGTACATAGGTATTGCTATGTCGGCGTCGGCGTCGTCGGTGTCGGCGGCGTCGTCCGAACAGAGGTTTTCGTGCGATAACTTGAGTTTCCTTGGGCCGATCAAACTCAAACTTCATGCAGTGCTTCCTTACCAAAAGTGCTTGCTTGGGATTGCTTTTCATGTCCGAAGGTCAAAGGTCAAGGTCACTGTCATTATAGATAGAAACTTCACTAAAACTGTATACTGGACGGCTTCGATCTACCACTTGACCCACCGTGTATACCTCTGAAATGCCGTCTTACTCCAAATGTTATTGACAACCCTAGCTGTTTAACATCATAATCCACAAGTTTATTCATTTATTTATGGGAAACCATCCGACAAATCATACAAATTCAACTTGGAATTGAGACAATGAGTAACCATAGCAAGTTCCTTAAAACTCAATGCCGTCTTACTCCAAATGTTATTGACAACACTAGCTGTTTAACATCATAATCCACAAGTTTATTCATTTATTTATGGGAAACCATCCGACAAATCATACAAATTAAACTTGGAATTGAGACAATGAGTATCCATAGCAAGTTCCTTAAATCTCAGAGTATTCTTCCCAGAATAACAGATTATATAACAAAATGATGCCATCCAAAAACATATTGCTTACATTATTGCTTACTTTTAACATTGTTTCTTGAAATGAAAAGTGTATCTATTTCTTCGTAATCTCCCAGCTTTCTGCGCAGGCGGCACATCCACTTCCGTGGAATTCTTGTATTAAAGGACTTGGTGTTTCTAAAAATAAAATTATGACGTGTTTCAAAACGAACGGTGCCGTCCCGCTTCCGAAGCTTTTGTTTTGTCATTTTGTCAGATTGCTTACATCACTGTTTTGAAAATAATGAAACAATTGAAGCATTTAACTTTGGTCGATACCTGGATTTATCGACCCGAGAAAAGATAAATTAACCGAGGACGCAAATTCAATGATATACTTCCTTGTATTGCAATAAATATTACACATAATTATATATAATATATTTCCTAATATTACAATGCATATGTAACCAGACGTTTAATATGTGTTCGTTATAAATATATAAAGAACCTATAAATAATAAATACATATATAACTTTACACATGAAACAACAAATATGTCTTTCACACCATCACACACACGTTCTACCGATAATATAATTACCGATGATAATTCATGTATGCATTATTATGTATGCTTTATTATCGGTAAAACGTATGTGTGATGGTGTGAAAGACATATTTGTTGTTATATGTGTAATGTTATATATGTATATTTATCATTTATATACCCGAAATAAATCACTTGTGAAACCTAACACGAGATAAGTGTGCTGTGTGAAACATATAACTAGTAACATAACAAATATGATAGCATACACTTACTAGCGATATAACATATATGATAGCATACACTGACTCGTAATATAACATATATGATAGCATACACTTACTAGTAATATAACATGTATGATAGCATACATTTATTAGTAATATAACATATACGATAGCATACACTTACAAGTAATATAACATGTATGATAGCATACACTTACTAGTAATATAACATGTATAATACCTAATACAGAGTTATTTCATGTTTACCCATGGTAGAGCTAAACTGTTATATTACACAGGTAAAAAAATGCAATGCTATTAAGTAATTCACGATGCTATATATATAATACGGTACATATAATAAACAATACGGTATTATATAATACGGTACATATAACAAACAATACGTTAGATATAATACGGTACATATAACAAACAATACGTTATATATAATACGGTACATATAACAAACAATACGTTATATATAATACGGTACATATAACAAACAATACGTTATATATAATACGGTACATATAACAAACAATACGTTATATATAATACGGTACATATAACAAACAATACGTTATATATAATACGGTACATATAACAAACAATACGTTATATATAATACGGTACATATAACAAACAATACGTTATATATAATACGGTACATATAACAAACAATACGTTAGATATAATACGGTACATATAACAAACAATACGTTATATATAATACGGTACATATAACAAACAATACGTTATATATAATACGGTACATATAACAAACAATACGTTATATATAATACGGTACATATAACAAACAATACGTTATATATAATACGGTACATATAACAAACAATACGTTATATATAATACGGTACATATAACAAACAATACGTTATATATAATACGGTACATATAACAAACAATACGTTATATATAATACGGTACATATAACAAACAATACGTTATATATAATACGGTACATATAACAAACAATACGTTATATATAATACGGTACATATAACAAACAATACGTTATATATAATACGGTACATATAACAAACAATACGTTATATATAATACGGTACATATAACAAACAATACGTTATATATAATACGGTACATATAACAAACAATACGTTATATATAATACGGTACATATAACAAACAATACGTTATATATAATACGGTACATATAACAAACAATACGTTATATATAATACGGTACATATAACAAACAATACGTTATATATAATACGGTACATATAACAAACAATACGTTATATATAATACGGTACATATAACAAACAATACGTTATATATAATACGGTACATATAACAAACAATACGTTATATATAATACGGTACATATAACAAACAATACGTTATATATAATACGGTACATATAACAAACAATACGTTATATATAATACGGTACATATAACAAACAATACGTTATATATAATACGGTACATATAACAAACAATACGTTATATATAATACGGTACATATAACAAACAATACGTTATATATAATACGGTACATATAACAAACAATACGTTATATATAATACGGTACATATAACAAACAATACGTTATATATAATACGGTACATATAACAAACAATACGTTATATATAATACGGTACATATAACAAACAATACGTTATATATAATACGGTACATATAACAAACAATACGTTATATATAATACGGTACATATAACAAACAATACGTTATATATAATACGGTACATATAACAAACAATACGTTATATATAATACGGTACATATAACAAACAATACGTTATATATAATACGGTACATATAACAAACAATACGTTATATATAATACGGTACATATAACAAACAATACGTTATATATAATACGGTACATATAACAAACAATACGTTATATATAATACGGTACATATAACAAACAATACGTTATATATAATACGGTACATATAACAAACAATACGTTATATATAATACGGTACATATAACAAACAATACGTTATATATAATACGGTACATATAACAAACAATACGTTATATATAATACGGTACATATAACAAACAATACGTTATATATAATACGGTACATATAACAAACAATACGTTATATATAATACGGTACATATAACAAACAATACGTTATATATAATACGGTACATATAACAAACAATACGTTATATATAATACGGTACATATAACAAACAATACGTTATATATAATACGGTACATATAACAAACAATACGTTATATATAATACGGTACATATAACAAACAATACGTTATATATAATACGGTACATATAACAA
The DNA here is from genome assembly GCF_002113885.1 of Mizuhopecten yessoensis. Classification (NCBI taxonomy): domain Eukaryota; kingdom Metazoa; phylum Mollusca; class Bivalvia; order Pectinida; family Pectinidae; genus Mizuhopecten; species Mizuhopecten yessoensis. The sequence continues at coordinate 18,430 of NW_018403476.1, read as the reverse complement.
ACAATACGTTATATATAATACGATACATATAACAAACAAAGCGTTAGATATAATACGGTACATATAACAAACAATATGTTATATATAATACGGTACATATACCAAACAATACGTTAGATTTAATACGGTACATATAACAAAAAATACGTTATATATAATACGATGCATATAACAAACAAAGCGTTAGATATAATAAGGTACATATAACAAACAATACGATATATATAATACGTTACATATACCAAACAATACGTTAGATTTAATACGGTACATATAACAAATAACAAACAATACGTTATATATGATACGGTACATATTGCAAACAATACGTTATATATAATACGGTACATATACCAAACAATACGTTAGATTTAATACGGTACATATAACAAACAATACGTTTTGTCATACTGCAAAGAAAAATGTCGCACGGTGGTTGGTCGAATTGCCAAGGTACCTGAAGCGATGTTAGTATCCTTGCCGGGGTACTCAAGAGCACGCGCGCCTGTTGTAAGGGACATAACTCGAAGATTCGAATCGAACACACCGGAGAACGTTCGTCTGCTAATGTCAAAAATCAACAATATGGCGAAACGGTTTGCAAGCCGAACGGAGAGTGAAATTGAGACAAAACGGGCTACACTTGTTACAGAATTACAGCTAACTTGTCTAACGTTTAATAAGAGTTATCTCCCTTACACAGTAACTCGATGTGTAATCTGTAGTTTGTATGCACATGCGCACTTTAGCAATAAAGGGAGTTTAATGTCACCCGCCATGTTTGTGTTGATGTTGTAACATGGTGTCAGAAGCAAAACGGCAAAATGGACAAGTTATTGCCACCAGCGCCTTTAAATCTTATCGGCAATCTTGCAGAGAACTGGCGTAAGTTCAAGCAACAATTCCAGATTTACGAGACAGCGACGGGAAATGACCAGAAAGATGACAAAATCAGGTCAATGACTTTTCTGCACGTGGTAGATCCAGAATCTCTCGAAATCTACAACACGTTTACATGGGCAGATCAGGATGACAAACTTAATTTGACTGCAATTTGTGAACAGTTTGCATATTACTGCAATCCCCGAAGGAATGTTACTTATGAAAGGCACGTTTTCAACACTCGAAATCAGAGGGACGGCGAGAAATTTGATGCCTATGTGACGGAATTACGTAATAAAGCTTCCACGTGCGAATTTGACACGTTGAGGGAAGGTCTTATTCGTGATCGCATTGTCTGGGGGATTAATAGTGACTCAGTCAGATCCAGGCTTCTCAGAGAGAAAGACTTGCCATTACAAAAATTTATAGACATTTGCAGAGCGTCGGAAGCTAGCGGAGTTCATCTTAAGGAACTATCCGATGAAAAAACGGTTCATGCTATGAATCATGGTCAAGGGGCTAGGCATAAATATACGCACGGTGCATACCGAGATTCTAAACCGCCAAAAAAACTGCATAAATCGCATAAATCGCATAAATCGCAGTTAAACCAGAAGGAAAATATCAGTCAAGCGCAAAAACCTCCGCCGCAATGGAAGTGTAAATATTGTGGAAAATCTCACCAAAGGGGTCCAAAAAACTGCCCAGCGTATGGAACCACATGTGGGAAGTGTAAACGTTGGCATCATATTACACACATGTGTCTACAAGATGCACGCAATGTTCATGTTTGTGAATATTCGGACAGTGACTCTGAATCCGATTCATTCTTCATAGGTACAGTCATGGCCAAAAGTGAGTGTACCACACCGGACTCCGAATGGCTTGTGGATGTCAAAATCAACAAAACCAAAGTACGTATCAAGATTGACAGCGGGGCACACTGCAACGTGGTACCAAAATACATATGTGAAAAAGCTGGAGTAGCACACATACGCAAAACGCGAGCCAAACTCGTCTCGTACACCGGACATCGCATCAAAACAAGGCCAACGTTGCTATTTGATACCGTGACAAATATCACGTCATTGAGGTACAATGTGTTTTTTAGTCCCTGGTCGTGATCTACGATCAATTTGTTTTAACCAGTTTTACTGCCAGTGAAGTAGAATAAACGTTAGAAAGTACACTATTTTAAACAGGATTCAAAGTAATTTTAACTATCTTGTTTTTGCACTAGACTGTGATATTTTTTGTTCCTCTCTCGCCGAGTTCAAAGTACGGTTAAAGAATATTTGCTATCACTAATTCCTTTTGTTTTACATATGAGTATCTTTCAGTCTGTGTTACATGCATAACTGACTGTGATATTTTATACTAGTGTTGTAATGTTGTTCCATTCTGTTAGTGGACCCTTAGGTCTGTTGAATTGGAAATTAATAAATAAATAAATAAATAAATAAAGTACAAGTCGTTGATAGTGCAGCTATTCCAGTATTAGGTCTCCACAGCAGTGTCGAACTAGGTTTAATTCAGCGTGTTTGCACAGCCGAGAAAAAAACAACGACTGATGAACTCAAAGATAAACGTAGTGCGTTATTCAAAGGCATTGGATGTTTACCAGGCGAACATAAAATCGAGACTGATGAAACCGTACCGCCGGTAGTCCAGCCGCCGAGGCGGATTCCACACACGTTGCGTGACAAAGTCAAAGCGGAACTTCTGAAAATGGAGGATATGAACAAAGTTGAGCAACCAACGAAATGGGTCAATCCTATTGTTGTTGTACGGAAACCTACGGGTGACATCAGGATTTGTCTAGATCCGCGTAATCTCAACAAGGCAATCAAGCGAGAACACTATCCGTTAAAGACTGCTGAAGACGTAGCGGCCAGTCTCAAGTCTGCGAAAATGTTCACTGAAGTGGATGCGTCATCGGGGTTTTACCAGATCAAGCTAGCCGAGGAAAGTAGGTGGCTTACAACTTTCAACACGCCTTTCGGTCGTTATAAATTTGAACGTGTACCATTTGGCATCACATCAGCTCCAGAGGTGTTTCAAAGAACTCTATCGCACATTTTGGAAAACTTCGAGGGATGTGACGTGATCATAGACGATATTCTCGTTTGGGGTTCAAATGAAGATGAGCACAACGACAGGCTCGAATAAGTGTTAAACCAATGTGAAAAGGTCGACCTAAGACTTAATAAGCAAAAGCGTTAAACCAATGTGAAAAGGTCGACCTAAGACTTAATAAGCAAAAGTGTGAATTTGGCCGAGCCGAAGTCGAGTACGTCGGACACATATTTGGCGCCGATGGATTTAAACCAAGCGATGACAAGATTCAAAGCATAATCGAGATGCCTGTTCCGGAGGACAAGAAATCTCTACAGCGCTTCTTAGGGATGGTAAACTACCTCGGAAAATTCGTTCCAAAAATGAACGACACCAAGCAGCATTTACCAAGTTAAAGCACGTTTTAACACAAGCACCTGTACTTAAGTATTTCGATGTGGACGCGACGGTAACCATTTCCGTCGATGCGTCGTCATATGGCCTAGGCGCGTGTCTTTTGCAGGAAAGTCAACCGGTTGCTTATGCTTCAAGGTCGTTAAGCACTGCGTAATGTAATTACGCGCAGATAGAAAAGGAAATGCTGGCCATTGTGTTTGGGATGACTTAATTTCATCAGTATACTTACGGCAAGAAAGTAGACGTCAAATCCGATCACAAGCCACAAGAAACCTTTATCGCAAGCTCCTCAACGCATACAGATGATGATGCTTATAGTGTAGCAATACGATTTGAACGTAAAATACTGCCCGGGTGAAAGCTTATACAATGCCGACATGTTAAGCCGCGCACCCGTTGGAAACGTCAAAGCTACCGATATATGCGAGGAATTTGAAGTGCACCTCATGGTCGACGTAAGCAAGCAGAAACCTTCTCAAATACTTAACGCAACAGACAATGACCTTGTGCTGTCAAAGGTCAAGGACTACGTCGTGAACGGCTGGCCTAACGTAAGGTCACATATTGACAGGGACGTTATGGAGTATTGGAACTTTCGTGATGAACTTTGCATATCCGAGGGTCTACTTCTCAAAAGTGACCGTATTTGTCATACCTGCTAGCATGCGAAAGGAAATGATCAACAAGCTACATGAAAGTCATCTAGGCATAGAAAAGTGCATGTCGCGCGCACAACAGTCTGTGTTTTGGCCAGGACTCAGAACTCAACTTCATGACAAAATCTCAAAATGTGGTGTTTGTAATAGACATAAAAACAAGCAAGTCAAGGAGCCCTTGAAACCACATGATGTGCCAGACAGGCCATGGCAAATCCTAGCGTCAGATTTGTTTCACTTCAATAATGACCGGTATATTGTGCTAGTGGACTACTTTTCATTTATTTATTTTTAAATCAACAAACTCATAGATGGCAAAAGCAGCACCGTCATTCATTGTCTCGAGCAGCAGTTTTCACGCCGTGGCATACCGGAAATGCTCAAAACTGATAACGGGCCAGAGTACAAAAGTGAAGAATTTTCGAAATTCATAACTTCGTATGGAATCGAACACGTCACTTCTTCGCCAACGTACGCGCAAAGCAACGGTTTCGCAGAGCGTACCATTCAAACCATCAAAAAGCTACTGAAAAAAGCTTTAGAGGACAACAAGGATCCGTATTTAGCAGTATTAGAGCTATGCAATACTACTATTCCAGGACTTGATATGTCTCCAGTCGAACTATTGATGGGCAGGAAAACTAGGTCAAGGATGCCTACAAGGGCATCTCTGTTGAAACCGCATTATGACAATGTTAAAGTCAAACGTCAACTCCTAGAGAAACAAACGCGAGCCAAAAAAACATTTGACAAGTCATCAAAATCGGTTCCTGTTCTTCATTCTGGTGATGTCGTTAGAATGCGTAGCGACACTTCGAAAACATGGGAACCACCGCAAGTGGTTAAAGCATCAAACTTTCGTTCAGAGTCCGCACTACCAATAACCAAACCTACCGGAGGAACAGACGGGATATCTTAATAACTCATGAGCAATTTCATCGAAAGAGTGAAATTGAACTCCCGACATATTCGCATGATGCTGACTCCGAGCCGACTGAACCTTCTTCTCCTGCTGAAAAGGGTGTCAAAAACACTAACTCTGACGTTAACACTAATCCAGTACCAGCAGGTGAACCACCGCGTATCAGTCGTGTGAGTGGCCGTGTAATCCAGCCTCCGAGTAGATATAATGAGTAGGACTTTAAGGTAGAGAGTGTGTTGGAGGCAGAATAATCCTCTGTATCTACCTCTGACCAGGGCAGTCTAACCTAAGCTCAGTAGAGTAATTCATTTTGTTAATTTCATGTTGGAAAAAATATTTCATGTTGATATGTTAGGTTAAATTTCATATAATTTGAATACATAGGACATTGATGTGAATCGAACTGAGAAAGTTATAGAAAACCTTAAATAGTTTAGGATTATTTCGATATACTCAAAATCTCCAGTGAAATAGAAATTACAGTGAAAAAGGACATGTTTTAAGGAGGACTTTGTTAAAAATAATCTTGTATAATTGATAGAGTAATAATTTTCATAAAGTTAATTGGATAACTTAGCTAGGAAGGGAGATGTTACAGAATTACAGATAACTTGCCTAACGTTTAATAAGAGTTATCTCCCTTACACAGTAACTCGATGTGTAATCTGTAGTTTGTATGCACATGAGCACTTGAGCAATAAAGGGAGTTAAATTGTTGGAATTATACAAAAAATGTTTTTTCTGTTTTCCCGTACTACCGCCCTACACATTATCTGTTTTCTGGCAAACACAAGTCTCAACCTATAAATGGCTTTGCAGTATGACAAATTCGTTATACGGGTCTTTGGCAGGGTACATGGTCTCAAGTTCGATGTCAGGACCTTATGTACCCTTCGCCTTCGGCTCACGGTACATTTGGTCCTGACAGCGACATGAGACCATGTACCCTGCCAAAGACCTGTATAACTAATAATATATGATAAGGTACATATAACAAACAATACGTTCAAGTGAAATATGTATCAAACGACGTCATCACGCTAAAGATACTCACACAATACTTACACAATAATCACACAATACTCACATAATACTCAAACTATAATCACACAATACTTACACAATTATCACACAATACTTACACAATAATCACACAATACTCACATAATACTCAAACTATAATCACACAATACTTACACAATTATCACACAATACTTACACAATAATCACACAATACTCACATAATACTCAAACAATAATAACACAATACTCACATAATTCTAAAACAATAATCACGCAATACTTACACAATAATCACACAATACTTACGTAATACTCAAACAATAATCGGGGAATACTCACATAATTCTAAAACAATAATCACACAATACTCACATAGTACTCAAACAATAATCACACAATTCTTACACAATAATCACACAATACCCACATAATACTCAAACAATAATCAAACAATACTTACACAATAATCACATAATACTCACATAATTCTAAAACAATAATCACACAATACTTACACAATAATCACACAATACTTACGTAATACTCAAACAATAATCACACAATACTCACATAATTCTAAAACAATAATCACACAATACTTACACAATACTTACACAATACTCACACAATACTTACACAATCATCACACAATAATCACACGATACTTACACAATACTTACACAATACTTACATAATACACACACAATACTTACACAATAATCATACAATTATCACACAATACTCACACAATACTTACACAATACTTACACAATAATCACACAATACTTACACAATAATCACACAATACTCACACAATACTCACACAATACTCACAAAAAAATCACACGATACTCACACAATACTCACACAATAAACACACAATAATCCCACAATACTCACACAATACTCACGAAATAATCACACGATACTCATACAATACTCACACAATACTTATACAATAATCACACAATAATCACACAATTCTCACAAAATAATCACACAATACTTACACAATACTTACACAATAATCCCACAATACTTACACAATAATCACACAATACTCACACAATACTCACACAATGCTTATACAATAATCACACAATAATCACAAAATACTCACACAATAATCACACAATAATCCCACAATACTCACACAATACTCACACAATACTCAAGAAAAAATCACACGATACTCACACAATACTCACACAATACTTACACAATAATTACACAATAATCCCACAATACTCACACAATACTCACACAATACTCACGCAAAAATCACACAATACTCACACAATACTCACACAATACTCACACAATACTCACACAATGCTTACACAATAATCACACAATAATCACACAATACTTACATAATACTCACACAATACTTACACAATAATCCCACAATACTCACACAATACTTACACAATACTTACACAATAATCACACAATACTTACACAATAATCACACAATACTTACACAATAATCCCACAATACTCACACAATACTTACACAATGATCACACAATACTTACACAATAATCACACAATACTTACACAATAATCACACAATTATCACACAATACTCACACAATACATACACAATACTTACACAATAATCACACAATACTTACACAATAATCCCACAATACTCACACAATACTTACACAATAATCACACAATACTTACACAATAATCACACAATAATCACACAATACTCACACAATAATCACACAATAATCCCACAATACTCACACAAAAATCACACAATACTCACACAATACTCACACAATACTCACACAATGCTTATACAATAATCACACAATAATCACACAATACTCACACAATAATCACACAATAATCCCACAATACTCACACAATACTCACGAAAATATCACACGATACTCACACAATACTCACACTATACTTATACAATAATCACACAATAATCACACAATACTCACAGAATAATTACACAATAATCCCACAATACTCACACAATACTCACACAATACTCACGAAAAAATCACACGATACTCACACAATACTCACACAATGCTCACACAATACTCACACAATACTCACACAATGCTTACACAATAATCACACAATAATCACACAATACTCACACAATAATCACACAATAATCCCACAATACTCACACAAAAATCACTCAATACTCACACAATACTCACACAATGCTTATACAATAATCACACAATAATCACACAATACTTACATAATACTCACACAATACTTACACAATAATCACACAATTATCACACAATACTCACACAATACATACACAATACTTACACAATAATCACACAATACTTACACAATAATCACACAATAATCACACAATACTCACTTAATAATTACACAATAATCCCACAATACTCACACAATACCCACACAATACTCACGAAAAAATCACACGATACTCACACAATACTCACACAATGCTCGCACAATACTCACACAATACTCACACAATGCTTATACAATAATCACACAATAATCACACAATACTCACCCAATAATCACACAATAATCCCACAATACTCACACAATACTCACGAAAATATCACACGATACTCACACAATACTCATACTATACTTATACAATAATCACACAATAATCACACAATACTCACAAATTAATCACACAATACTTACACAATACTTACACAATAATCACACAATACTTACACAATACGCACGTAATAATCACACAATACTCACACAATACTCACAAACACTAACACAATAATCACACAATAATCACACAATACTTACACAATACTTACACAATACTCACACAATACTTACACAATAATCACACAATAATCACACGATACTTACACAATACTTACACAATACTTACATAATACACACACAATACTTACACAATAATCATACAATTATCACACAATACTCACATAATACTTACACAATACTTGCACAATAATCACACAATACTTACACAATAATCACACAATACTCACACAATACTCACACAATACTCAAACAATAATCACAAAATATAAACATCATACTCGTACAATCCCCGCACAGTAATCTCACGATTCTAGCATGCTAATGCTCACATACTACTCGAACAATACTCAAACAATAAGTATAACGGCATTCTGTTCCGTGATATGGTCCCTTAACACGGAACAGGAATGCAGACGAAATGAATAACGGGCGTTAGCTGTTTTATGCTTAAATATATAATATTTATTAATTTCATTATTATTTCCAAGTTCTCAACGCACTTTTGAATTCGAATTTCGCGATGTTTGTTCAAGAGGTAGTACAGCCCTTGGAATAGCTCACGGAATAGTGTCTCCTGACTTTCCGCGTAAAAATATTGTTCGTTGATATAAAAACAAAAATATCGATATAATTTCAATAATTAATCAATCAACATATTCATTTCACATTTTATAATGGTCTTACATTAAGCGGTGAATATTATTGAATCATAGTATTCTTTTTTGTTCGTTTGTTTGTTATCTGCTTGCTAGTGCGGAGGTGATCTGTCAGTTAGTCGGACCCATGGAGATATCACTACACCTGTGTTATGGTCTCATAACACGGAATTGGCTTTGGTAGTGTTATATAGTGGCAATGGAGAGGAAAAGTGAATATTACTCATAAAACACACACATAATACTCATACAATACTCAAACAATATAAACACACTACCTACAGAAAATTATATTTTTATAGAACCTGAACGATGACACGAGTCATCAATAGCAAATCGTCAAAAACTTGCATTAAAATCTTTCAGAGTTATTTCTCTTAACCTATCAAAGAGACCAACTGAAAGCAAAATTCTTATATATAGTAAAACATTGACATATTACACTGATAGTAACAATCTACATGTACGTATTGCACTGAAACTAACAGTCTACGTATTACCTTGACAGTAAAAGTCTACGTATAACCCTGACAGTAACAGTCTACGTATTCATTGACAGTAACCACTGACAGTTAAAGTCTACGTATTACACTGACAGTAACAGACTACGTATTCATTGACAGTAACCAGTGACAGTTACAGTCTACGTATTACACGGAAATTAACAGTCTACGTATCACACTGACAGTAACAGTCTACGCATTACACTGACAGTAGCAGCCTACGTATTACATTGACAGTACCTGTCTGCGAATAACAATTACAGTAACAGTGTACGTATTACAATGACAGTAGCAGTATACGTATTACACTGACACTAACAGTCTACGTATTACACTGACAGTAGCAGTCTACGTATTACATTGACAGTAACTGTCTGCGAATAACAATTACAGTAACAGTCTACGTATTACAATGACAGTAGCAGTATACGTATTACACTGACAGTAACAGTTTACGTATCACACTGGCAGTAACAGTTTACGTATTACACTGACAGTAACAGTCTACGTATTAAACTGACAGTAATAGTCTACGTATAACCCTGACAGTAACAGTCTACGTATCACACTGACAGTAACAGTCTACGTATTACAATGACAGTAACAGTCTACGTATTACATTGACAGTAACAGTCTACGTATTATAATGACAATAACAGTCTACGTATTCATGAACAGTAACCACTGACAGTATCAGTCTACGTATTACACTGACAGTAACAGTCTACGTATTACAATGACAGTAACAGTCTACGTATTAAACTGACAGTAACAGTCTACGTATAACCCTGACAGTAACAGTCTACGTATTACAATGACAGTAACAGTCTACGGATTAA